>NC_081318.1:79657683-79887683 GCF_026419965.1 Kogia breviceps
CTAGATTGGTATATGACCAAATAAGTGTGCCCATAGCATAACCAAGTTGATACATAAAAGTAACTATCACATCATCCTTCTGGACCCCACCATTGATAGGTTTATTGACATTGATTTGCCTTTCACTCTAAAGGCAAATGATTAGTTATTTAAAAGTCTTACTATGCTTCCTATGGCCTTTCAACAAACTGGTACAAAAGTAATAACTTAGTACACTGCATTGTTTCTGATCAGAAATCAATGCATCAAGTCAGAACTGTTAGAACAAATTCATACTTATATTTTCTATTTACATAAATATTATACCAATACTTTCCTGAGATTCAAGAGAATTCTCTAAGCCAGCTATTTACATGAGAATCATGAATTATATAAAACACTGTGGTCAAAATATTATAATTTTAGGAATGTATACAATGGCGTTTTCTGTGATAGAGAATCTAAAAATAACAGGTTTTTTTAACAGGAAATAGAGTTATTTTTCTTATGTTGTAATTCATGGGAAAAAAATTGTAATTCATTTTTATTCTATTTGAGGACTCAAATCAATTTTCTTAACAAATAGAGAGTGAGAAAACTTATAATATAAAAATGTAACACTAAAATTATGTAATCAGATTCTAGTCTTAATAGAATTTTATCAAACCTTTGACAACATATCTCATGATTTTTCAAATATTTAAAGTAAGAAAAATATAATTTCATTAAAAAGTTTTGAGGAAACAATTTGAAAAATTAATATACACATTTTTCAGGGTTTTTTAAATGAAAATTTACATTTATATGTCAAAAACAATACTACAATAAACAACTGTAAACACTTCAGCATGCATATCATTAACTAAATTTTTCAATATTTGTTTAACATTTCCCTTTGATGTAAAATTTACATACAGTTTACTGCACAAATGTTAATTGTACCATTCTGTAAGTTTTGATAAATACACACAGCTATGTAATACAAATACCTATTAAACATTGCCATCCATCCAAAAGTTCCCTCATACCCCGTCCCACTCAATCTTCATTCCTACACTTTAGTAAACAACCAATGTTCTAATTTGTTTTCCCTTCCTTAGAGTAATTTACCTGTTACAGAACTACATATAATTAGAATCACAACAGTTTATGCTCTTTTGTGTAAGGCTTTCATCACTCAGCATATCTTGGGAAATTTTTGATTATACATATATTTGCGTGTATGTGTTTTCTGTTAGGTTTTTGGCATTTTGGCAAGTATATTTTTATGATTCCCAACATACACATTATAAAAATTCCATGTATTAACTTGTCTAATGTTTTTGAGCACCTATAGTATATAAATTGAGGTATTTACTTTTTAAATGTATTCAATGGTTATGTATTTGGAAGTTTACAGTTTAGTTGGAATAAAAACATCAGAAAGCCAGAAATATCAATTCAGTTTGTTAATAAGCACAAACTGCTGTCAGAGCCAAAAATATATAATTAACCTAAAGGATCATAGTTGGCTACCTCTTTGTTGTAAAGTATAAATAATGAATTGTTTTATTTCTTAATAAGGTTGATTAAGGGTAACATAAAAAGAAAAAATATACACACATACCACATTATTTGTTGCTTCATTAGTTTTAATAACTTCTTCAGTAATCGTTTAAAACCACACTTCACCAAAAAATAAATTTTATGATCATTTTTTTTTTTTTTTTTTTGCTGTACGCGGGCCTCTCACTGCTGTGGCTCCTCCCATTGCAGAGCACAGGCTCCAGACACACAGGCTCTGCGGCCATGACTCACAGGCCCAGCCGCTCCGCGGCATGTGGGATCTTCCCAGACCAGGGCGTGAACCCGCGTCCCCTGCATCGGCAGGTGGACCCTCAACCACTGCGCAACCAGGGAAGCCCCATCATTATTTTAAAATAAATTTTTTAAAGGATTAAGAAGACAGCATCTGTGAAGCCTACATTATTTGCACACTTTTATAAAATGAATAACTTATTTGCCTTCCACAGGGTAAATACCTGACTCTAGTACATTTTAATCAGAGCCAAGAAATATTTTCAGAAAAGATTATATTTAAAATGACTAAGAAATTAATTTATATGATAGTCAATCTGTTATGAAGTAACAGTGGTGCTTTGGTAAGGGCATATCACAGCCTCATCACATTGGGAGAGATCAGGACATTTATTTACAACCACAAAATAAGTGATAAGGTTCTGTTTAAAGATATAGCACTTTTATGTTTTTAAAACTAACTTAAATTTGAGACAATTATTTTTAATTTTATATCAAATGGTAAAGGCAAAAATGGTTCAGTGTGTGATTTAAAGATATCAAAACATGTACAGGACTGCAGATCACAGAGCCGATAAAATTGTCAAGCTGGAAGCATAATGTAACAGATTGCATATATCTTTCACTTTTCTCTAAGAATTACTAATAATTTCAGGCACAGAGAATAAGTATGTGACAAAAACAAAAATCAAAAAGCTTTCTTAAAGAAAATACATATGTTGTTTAAAATGTAAAGAAAATACAAAAAGTTGCTTAAAATGTAAATAGAATTCATACATATTAAAACATTAACTACAGGAGAAAAACACCCCAAACAATATTGGCTCAAAAATTAATGAATCCTGGGCTTCCCTGGTGGCGCAGTGGTTGAGAGTCCGCCTGCCGATGCAGGGGACGCGGGTTCGTGCCCTGGTCTGGGAGGATCTCACATGCCGCGGAGCGGGTGGGCCCGTGAGCCATGGCCGCTGAGCCTGCGCGCGTCTGGAGCCTGTGTTCCGCAACGGGAGAGGCCACGGCAGTGAGAGGCCCGCCTACCGCAAAAAAAAAAAAAAAAAAAATTAATGAATTCTAATATAATTTCAAAACTCTCTTACTATACCTAAATTTGATCAGTGCAATTCTTATGGTCTATGTACAATCTGTAAAATACCATCCATTCATTTATTCTTTCATTTATAAATAAGTATTTAGCATCTACTCTATATGAGGGATCACTTTGGTCACATTAAGTGTATTGGCAAACACACAGAGCTTGCATTTATCAGGCGGTGACTGGTATAATAAAATAAAATTAATCTATGAGTAAATTATATAGCATGTTAAAAGGTGCTGAGGAATGTCAGGAGGGGTTTTGAGGGACCACATGCAATGTTAACAGGGTGGTCAGAGATGTTCCCATTGAGAGAATGACAGTGGAGCAACAAGATCTCTCTCAACAAACCTCTCTCTTGGTTTGTTGAGAGCACAAACCAAGAAGATATCTAGAGATCTTCTAGGCAATGGAGGAGCCACTACATAGACTCTAAGGCAAGGAAACCAGGGCAGCTGGGGCAACCTGAGTGAGAGGGAGAAAAGTTAGAAACACAGTAGAGATGGGAAGGAAGCCAGAATATATGTTGTATTGTAAGTCATGATGAGGACTTTGGCTTTGACTTTGAGTGAAATTGGGAGAGTTGGTACCAATGAGTGACTGTAATAGCTGGAGAAGAATTGGGTGATGGTTGTATAAGAGAAAGAAAGGAGTCAGAGGTGACTCCAAGGAGGGTTTCTTGTTTGTTGGTTTGTTTGCTTGTTTCTTTTAACCTGAGTATTGAAGCATGGATTTCTAGGGTGGCCCTACATTCCAGATTCCTCCAGCTCAGTGTGTGCCTATAATCCAATATAGTACACCTTTTACTTTGAAAGTACCTAGTTTGAATGATAAATTATATGGTTTTCCTGTAGTCAATGAAATACTGGCAAGAAGCAGAATTTTGAGGAAAGGTTAGTAGTTAAGTTTTGGAAGTGCTCAGTTTGATTTGCCCATAGGAATTGTGGTTAGAAGGTTGAGTAGGCAGTTAGATGTTGAGTCTTTTCTTTCCCCTGGTTTTATTGAGATATAATTGATATACAGCACTGTATAATTTTAAGGCATACAGCATAATGTCATGACTACACATATTGTGAAATGATTAACACAATAAGTTTAGTTACACCCATCCTCTCATATAGCTACACAAAAAAAGTTTTTTCTCTTTGTGATGAGAACTCTTTAGGGTTTACTCACGTCACAACTTTAAAATATACCTTGGGCTTCCCTGTTGGCACAGTGGTTGAGAATCCGCCTGCCGATGCAGGGGACACGGGTTCGTGCCCTGGTCTGGGAGGATCTCACATGCCGCGGAGCGGCTGGGCCCGTGAGCCATGGCCGCTGAGACTGCGCGTCCGGAGCCTGTGCTCCGCAACGGGAGAGGCCACAACAGTGAGGCCCGCATACCACAAAATAAATAAATAAATAAATAAATAAATATTTTAAAAAATTTTAAAAATAAAATAAAAAATAAAATATACCTTACAGTTGTCAGAAATTTGGGCAGGGCTCAAGCAGGTGATCTTTTTGCCCTTCATAGCTTGACTAAGATCCTCAGTGGTATTGAGCTGGTGGAGGGCTGATCTGGAGGATCTAATACAGTTTCCTCACATGTCTGGCTTCTTAGCAGGGGTGTCTGAAAGGCTGAGTTCAGCTGGGATGGTCTTGCAGAGCACTTAGAAATGGCATCTCCAACCTGGCAGTCTCAGTGTTATCAGACTTACTACATGGTGGCTTTGGGCTCCCAGATGGAAAGTGTTCTTCAAGACAAGAAGTAGAAGGTGCCTGTGCCTTAGGGTCTGGGTCCAGAAACTGGACCAACATGACCTCCCCCGTGTAGGGAAGGAGACATAGACCTCAACTCTGAGTGGTGTGTTAAGAAATTCATAGTCATTTTCAATGTACTGTAGAGTGACTAAAAGTTAATTGTAGCTGCCAGCCAAATCATATGAGGACTGAGAATTGACAGTTGGATTTAATAACATGAAGATCACTGGTTTCCTTTGTAAGAGAAGTTTCATTGTCATGATGATGATGAAAACTTGATTAGAGTAGGTTTAAAACAATAGGAAAGCCAAATAAAACACATGGGTACCCCCTTATCACCCCCTTGGTGATAAGATTGAGCGATTCTAGTAGTAATATTGCAACTTAAATCACTCTGAATACTTTTCTAATGCCAGAAAATTGTCTTTTATTTATTTATTTATTTATTTATTTATTTATTTATTTATTTATTTATTTATTTATTTAACATCCTTACTTGAGTATAATTGTTTTACAATGTTCTGTTAGTTTCTGCTGTATAACTAAGTGAATCAGTTATACGTATACACATATTCCCATCTCCCCTCCCTCTTGCGTCTCTCTCCCACCCTCCCTATCCCACCTCTCTAGGTGGTCACAAAGCACCGAGCTGATCTCCCTGTGCTATGCAGCTGTTCCCACTAGCTATTTTACATTTGGTAGTATACATATGTCAATGCTACTCTTTCACTTCGTCCCAGCTTACCCTTTCCCCTCCCCATGTCCTCAAGTCCATTCTCTACCTCTGCATCTTTATTCCTGTCCTGCTGCTAGGTTCATCAGAACCATGTTTTGTTTTTTTAGATTCCATATATATGTGTTAGCATACAGTATTTGTTTTTCTCTTTCTGACATACTTCACTCTTTATGAGAGACTCTAGGTCCATCCCCCTCACTACAAATAACTCAATTTCGTTTCTTTTTATGTCTGAGTAATATTCCATTGTATCTATGTGCCACATCTTCTTTATCCATTAATCTGTTGGTGGACACTTAGGTTGCTTGCATGTCCTGGCTATTGTAAATAGAGCGCGATGAACATTGTGGTGCATGTCTCTCTTTGAATTATGGTTTTCTCAGGGTATATGCCCAGTAGTGGGATTGCTGGGTCATGTGGTAGTTCTATTTTTAGTTTTTTTTTTTTTTTTTGCGGTATGCGGGCCTTTCACTGCTGTGGCCTCTCCGTTGTAGAGCACATGCTCCGGATGCGCAGGCTCAGCGGCCATGACTCATGGGCCTAGCCGCTCCATGGCATGTGGGATCTCCCCGTACCGGGGCACGAACCCGTGTCCCCTGCATCCGCAGGCAGACTCTCAACCACTGTGCCACCAGGGAAGCCCTAGTTTTAGTTTTTTAAGGAACCTCCATACTGTTCTCCGTAGTGACTGTATCAATTTACATTCCCACCAACAGTGCAAGAAGGTTTCCTTTTCCCCACACCCTCTCCCAAGAAAATTAAGTCTTTCAGAGTAAAAAATATTGACCTTGAAACTCTGCCAAAAAGTCCCTTTGAGTATTTGTTATTTTTTATTTCTTTTTCTTTTTACCTACATTGTTGAAGTGGCAATGTTGGAACTATTCTGTAATAATTAAATAACAAAATTTTTTTCATAAGTTGAGCATAGACTTTGTGTATTTTTTCACATCCTCAGCATCATTTATCTCAGATCAGACATTAGGGAGTAAAAATACAAAAACATAAACCATCCTTTCCTGGTCTAGCAAAGACAAATATTTAATATCTTGTTTTATTATAATTTATGTTAATTTTATAATTTTAAAATATAGATTTTGCTAATTAGTTTACAGTTTTAGAATAAGTTCACTTTCTTAAGCAATATAGAAAAAAACATGGGAACTGGGGAAAGAAGAGCAGTGAGCAATGAGTAAGCCATTTTGTAAAAGACACAAGATTTGTATGATCTGAAGAGAAACATGAGTTTTGAGTAAGCCTTTTGGGAGTAAAAATACATGACTTCAAAAGCATGATGTTTTAAATCTAAGATTCCCTTTGAGTATTTTATCTTGTTTAAACATCGTTGTTCAATCAGGTGCTTCAATAAAAAGCAAAACTGTGTCATGTTATTCACCTAATATAGTTTCAAATTTTGCACAATAAATGTTTAATACTAGTATGAATATTTAATCAGTTAAATTTCCAATGACAGCATTGCAAGCCTAATAGATTTTAATTGAAAAGATGTTTTAATTGTTTTGGTTATTTCTTATAAATATTTAAATATATAAAGTAATTTTAATACACTGTAAAATCCAAATAATTCATGATAACTAAATAAGGCATTTCTAAGGGCCAAGGAAATATGTTCCATGAATTTCAGGCAATGTAATTAATTTAGATGATGGAGAATAGAAAATCACCTTTAATTGCAGGCACCCATTTTCCCTGATTAATATTTTCTTTAGCTCTTTATTTTTGTTACTTTTACTTAAATAATGTCTTCAAACCATCACCACGTGAATTGGTTAAATTATGTTATCAACTTGGTTTAAATGCTGCTGCACAATTCAGTCATTACTAAGTAAGTAGTGAAATATCATAGGGGAGTGTAAAGAAAGTTATGTAATTGATTTAAAAGAATTTTATAAATACTTGTTTTAAATTCAAAGATTTTCATTGAAATATGTGTGCTTAAAAATTGTTTCTGAGAGCTTATGCAAAGTTGGTAAACAAGCACAGATAACTTCCAATAACTGCCATCCTCATTCACCTATATAAGAGAATTAGACTATAAAATAACATACAGGATTCATGTTCAAAAGATGTATGAATTGACATTAGTGTTTACTTACTGGCAGTATTGATATTGACAAAAATGTTGAAATAAACCAAGCTTATTCATGACCACTTTAACTATTCCTCTTATCATCTTTACTCCCAGTCTATCTATACTTTTCCTACCACCAGCTCTTATCGCTACCACAAAACACTTCTACCTTCTGCATTTCTTTCAGCTCATCTGTTCTTAATATTCCCCTGGATCTATTGCACCTCCCTCCATGTAAAATGTCCAATAGTCTGTTTGATTTTTAGCATGTCCTCCTTAGTTGATAATCAACTTGAAAAAAGATTGGTAATCTTATTTACACCAAAGTGTTTGGTTCTTAGCTAACATCAGTATTAACTATATATGGTAGCATGAATATGATCATGCTATACAACATGAGAAGCAAATATTTGTTTCTTTCATTTTGTGTATACCTTATTATTAGTGTCCAGGGAACAGAGAGATGTCCATGGAAAAGGTACTGTTTTCAGGGCAGGGAATGTGTTTATAGCCTAAGCATACTGTTTTAGTCAGCGTTTTCTGGAGAATCAAACTCAAAATGATATATAGCTATATATAAGAGGAGATTTATTGTAGAAATTGGCTCATAAGGTTATAAAGGCCTAGAAGTTTGACAGTATGCTTTCTGCAACCTGGAGAACCAGGAAACCAGGTGGTGTAATTCAGTCCAAGTCCAGAGGCTAGGAGCTCTAATGTCAAAGGACAGGAGATGATGGACAACCCAGTTTAAGAAGATAGGTTAAATCCATCCTTCCTTCATCCTTTTGCTCTATTTGAGCCCTCAGTGGATTGAATGATGCCTGCCCACATTGGTAAGGGCAGGTCTTCTTCATTCACTTTATTGATTCAAGTGATGATCTTTTCCAGAAACACTCTCACAGATACACCCAGAAATGATGTTTTACCAGCTATCTGAGCATCGCCTAGCCCAATCAAGTTGACAGATAGAATTAACCATCACTAATACATATGTTTTCAAAACTAACATCACTTGTAGTCTACCTTCATGAGTTTTCCCATATCAGCATGTCACATGTACTATTTAGCTACCTTTTAAATTTTAAGTCAACTCATTATTTGACTCATAAATTTATTTAGAATAGGAAATGTATATCACAATGGTAAATGAAAACCAGTGTCATGTGCCATAAGTAGTAAAGATTAACATCCGTTAAAAAAAGGTAGTAAATATGAAAATTGAAAACATTTATTCATGCGCTGCCTAAAATAGCACACACTCTGAAAAAATGAAATATGAAATCATCTACCTTCTATTATTTAAAAGATAAACCATCTTATGGCAGTCCAAAATAGCAAATTAAAAGTTCAACTATTATGAATGCTTTTTAAAAATTTGTCCAATCTCTCTCTCTCTCTGTAAAGCTCATGAAAATGATAGTAAATTAAAAATTGACCAGAAAAAATAGAATTGGAGAGAGGGATAATGACAGATAAAAGATACCAACAAAATTTTTTAAGGTTAAAACAAATCATTAAAGAAAATCCTTGTAATCTACCAGAGAAGAAACTCAAATATGCACAAAAGTCTACGAAGAACCAGATGATTTGTATTGATTTGTACTTTAGAAATATCAGGAGTTAAAAGCCTGTATAACCATAAATGAACTATTCTTGCTCCTGTCTAAAGCTAATCCTTCCACATGTCATGTGGGACTCATCACCTCTCATCTGCTCAAGAACAACAATCCAGGATTTCTCTCCTAAATCATCAGAGCTTTCTAATCTACTGGATACTTTTCATCAGCATTCAAATATACTATGGTCACTACCATGTGAAAACACAATAAAACAAAACAAAATTTAAAATCTTCTCTTGTTCCACTTCTACCACCATCTACCACTAAATTTCTTTGGTTTTAGAAGAGTTGTCCAATCCTGTCCTCCCATTTCCTGAAACCAACTTCAGTGAGGGCTTTGCTCTCCTTGGTCCATAGAAACTAGTCAAAATCACCAGTGTCTTCCATTCCACAAAGTCCAATGGCCAATTCTTAGTACTTATCATACTTGGCCTATGAGAAGTATTTGACACTGTTGCTCAATGCCTCTTTTTGAACCCTTTCTGCATTTGGCTTGCAGAACACCTCTCTTTTGGTTTTCTTTTCCATCTCCCTGAACAACCTTGTCAATTCCTCCTCTCCTCAATCTCAGTCTCTTAATATTCGGGTGTCCCAGTCTCAGGCTTGCTCCTTATTTCTTTTCTGTGTATATTCATTCCTTTAGTGATACTGTCAGAGTTCCTGGTTTAAATACCAGGTTTATGCCAGGAATTTTCCAATTTATATTCCTACCCATATCTGTTTTTCTCTCTCTCTCAAACTCCAAATTCATATATTCAAATGCCTATTTGACACCTTTATTTGGAGATCTAATTGCAGCATCTCAAACATCATGTCCAAAACTAAATACATTATCTCCTCCAAACTTCATACTTCTGGTTACTAAAAATCATAGGGTTTTCTTGATTTGCTTTTTCTCACATTCCACAGAAAATTTATCAGGAAGTCTTTCAAAATACATCTAATATATATACAAAGTAAGTTTCAGGTTAGCATTTTCTCTTTCCGGGATTACTTCAACCTGCCCTTTGGTTAGGTTTCTCACTGGTCAACCTGTATTAATTCAATACAATACCACTCTTTTAAAAAGGTAAAAATTCTTGTCACAAAAATGGAGCTTTCCTTTCAATTCATGTGCCTGATTTAATTTGACTCTCTAGTGGACTCAGAGTTTCAAGGTCAACATAGTATAGCCTATTCTAATTTAGGTAGAATGATGCCACAATATTCTTGCTGTTTTTGTATATTTCTTAGTCCTTAGTTTGGGAAATATTGAAAACGTATTTCTAAACAATATAATTATAGTGATTTTCCATTAGACATGCCTATCTGAAGGAAACAATTTATCCTGTCAAGTCGCATATCTTCCTGTGTATCTAAGAAGCTTACGGGATAGGTCATGTTGCAACACGATACACGTTTAATATTTCAGAATATAAGCTGGTCTGTGAAAGACCTATGTAGCATTAAATGACCTGTGGGACAAGTGGGAGGCCCTGTTATTTTGGCACTATTAATGATGTACGAATGTAATAGAAATAAGCTCTTTAATTGTGTAACACTTTCTCTCTCCAGACCTGCTTTTTGTCTCCTCCGCTCTGGGAAAATTGAAGCAAATCTTTAAACGTATTTCTTGGTATCTGAGCACAGCTGGCCAAAGCAAATAAAATATTCAAAATACAGCTTTATTTAAAAGTACTTTAATGATGTTTTGGGGATGTGATTTTTCATTTTATTTCTCTTCCAAAACGTTTCAAATCAAATTATAGTTCTTTTTCAGAGAGTCTCAGTTCAGTTCCTTCCTTCCTTATTCTTATGAACAGAGTACTCTAACTTCAGGCTTTTTGTAGCCTCCAAAATGAAAACAAAAAATTTACATTGTGGATATAAACAAAGAAACAAACAAAAATCTTACATTACGATCACCTGTGCGACCTTTTAGGCAATTTAAATATTGTGTCATTTAGCTGATAGCAGTTGTTGATGAGGAAGCATAGCAGAATGGTTAAGAGCATGGGTTCTGAACCAGACCCTGTCTGTCCTCCTTCAGAACTATCACGTATTGCTCGGTGCTTCACCTCAGAGGTCAGTCCATTTCGGTCTCTCTGCCAAATAAGATTAATTTTACTTTGTAACAGCCTAACTGTACCCTTAACATTTTACTTGAGGTGGACAGGGAGTTTTAGTCAAAAAAAATAAAAATGTGCATTTTAGAAATCTCACTACAAAAGCATCTAAAGTCCAGAAGAAATGCAAAGTGCTTGTTTTCTGTTTTGCCTTTCAGTAATTTTACAGTCCATGCAGAGGTTTTCTTTTACATAGTTCCTGCCCTCTTCTTTCTCCACTTATGTTTATTTCTATAATTTTTATCTCTCAGTCCTCCCAACAAGATGCAGATTCTCAGTCATTTGGCTCTATCCAGTTTTCTGTGAATGCAAAGAAGGGGATTGCTGATCATTTTAGATTGAAGATGAAATCGATGACAACCTCCTGTCTGACTAGTTCAGAGCTAGTAGTTTCTTTGATTAATTAAAATATTTTGTTTAAGTGTGGAATTTTAAACAAATTTTTTAAAATATGTACATCTTGTTTTAATGTAAAGAGTAAACATATGTGTTCATTCGCCAATTTTGTGATATAGACTCAGGTCTTTTTTTTTGAATACGTGTCCATTAAGTGAAGTTTTTCAGAGTATTTTATATTAAAGCATACCCATAATCATCTATGATTTTCACTTCAAAATTTGTTAAAGAGACTTAGAACTTAAGGATACTTAAAGATGTCTGAGTGAATAGTAATTCTAGATTTCGAAACATTTTCTCCTAATTTTTAACAGTTGTTTCAACAGTACTAGGTTTGACAGCAATTTTTTGATTGGCTTGTCCTTATTAAGATTTTCCAAAGCATTCCATTAGTGGAAACCACTTTTTTTTTTTTTTTTCGCGTTACGCGGGCCTCTCATTGTCGTGGCATCTCGCGTGGCGGAGCACAGGCTCCGGACGCGCAGGCTCAGCGGCCCTGGTTCACGGGCCCAGCCGCTCCGCGGGATGTGGGATCCTCCCGGACCGGGGCACGAACCCGTGTCCCCTGCATCGGCAGGCGGACTCTCAACCACTGCGCCACCAGGGAAGCCCCACATCTTTTTTTTTTTTTCACTCTGTTTGCATTCATATTTCATTGGTTTGCATAATATTAACTGAATTCTGCAATTATGTTAACAAGTAAAATTAGCATAAACAGGCTTGAGAAGTTAACACCTGACTTAAAGTAAGAACATAGCTCTACAGGTTAGGAGAAATGGTCAGATATTTTAATGAACAACTTAGTAACCTAGACAGTTCAGCCTATTGTAAATCTCAGTGAACAAACAGACTCTGCAGACTATGTTAATCAATCTCAAGAGTTGGTTAAGGTGAGGTAAATTACAGTAGCTTTTGTTGGAATTTTAATGGCTCATGATGCTACTAGTCTCCTTCTCCTTTCTCATCTTTTCTAAAGACCCCTTCTTCCAGCAAGGAGTTGCAGCAGAAAGAAGGGACAGGGTGAAAAAAGCTCCATACTGCAGCAGTTATTTGTACGCCTAAAGTCTTAGGCTAGGGTAATATATCTGTAATACATTCAATATGCTGAGTTTTAGCAGAATTTATCATTGCCAGCAAATAAGTAGGGTATCTGAAGAAAGATACATAGATTATGGATGAACTAAAGAACTATATATTATACTAGTAGAATAAGAAATGGTATATATTTGTGGAATTGATGTAATTTTAATTATTAGCCCAGGTGTTACTGAACACAAGTGGAGAGTGAGGCCAAACAAACTGTAACGTCGGAATTTGGAGCAGAGAAAGGTTTATTGCAGGGCCATGCAAGAAGATGGGTGCCTCGTACCCAAAAAACCCCTGAACTCCTTGAAGGGTTTCAGCGAAGCACTTTTATAGGCAGGGTGAGGGAGAGGCGTGGTTAGTTGTTGCAAACTTCCTGGTGTCGAAATCCTTTGTTCTTGTAGCTGTCCATGTAGGTCAGGTCACGATGTTCCTGTAAGCCTCCGATAAAATAAATGTTATTCTCTGTTCTCTAACTTTTTATCTCTGTATGAATGGACTCTTAAAGGTCAGAACCCTGAGAATAGGCTGTTCTGTATATTTCAGGCTATAGGTAATATTCTTTTATAAAAGGTGCAGAGCCAGCATGACTGAGCACAGGCAGTAGAACAGTTCTAATATGGAGTCAGATTTCTTCTTCCCTATTACACAGGAACATGGAATTCTTACCACAGCATTGGTCCTTATTGATCACATGTCATTGGTTACTTTACGTTTTTGCAAATCTATTGGTAAATATCCACTTGAATTGTTTAACTCGTACTAGTCTTCTTGTCTCACATTGGCACTATAACTCATACTTTCTCTGCTCTAAGCTTACTGATTTACTCTGTACTATGTATTTCTATTGGTTTTAACTGCATTATAGAAAAAGTAGGATTAATGGGCACTTATTATATTAGTTTGCTGGCACTGCTGTAACAAAATACCACAAAATGGGTGGGTTAAACAACAGAAATGTATTATTTCACAGTTCTGAAGGCTAGAAGGCTAGATCAAGATGTTGACAGGCTTGGTTCCTTCAGAGGACTATGAGAAAGAATATATCCCATGCCTCTTTGCCTAGCCTTTGGTGGTTTGATGAAAATCTTTAATGGTTCTTGGCTTGTAGAAACATCACCCAAATCTGTGCTTCCATCTTTATGTACGTTCTCAGGCATTCTCCCTGTGTGTATATCTGTCTCTTCATGTGGCATTCTTTTATAAGGATACGAGTTATACTGGAGTAGGGTCCCACCCTACTCCAATATGACTTCATCCTAGTTTAAATAATTATATCTACAAAAACCTATTTCCAAATAAGGTCACATTCTCAGGTACTTCTGAGGACTTCAGTATCTGAATTTTTGAAGTACATAATTCAACCTGTATCACTTATTATCTTTGAATACAAGAATATGTAGAGAAATTAAATAAATATATAATTTGAACTTGGAGAAATTGTCATACATTTGTCTAACACCTTCACTGTAAATCCCATAAATGAGGTAAGGGTTTAATATTGCTAGGACACAAGAATGAAAATCAAAACAACACCATGAACTAATAGATTTATGCTTGGCTAAAAGAACTAGATTTCTTTTTTTAATCGAAATTCCTCATTCACAGGAATGACAGCAAATCTTCCTTCTGATTTGTGTTTCATTTAGAAAGTTTCATTTAGAATTGTATTCAGCAGTTATAAACATGAATGAAAATATACTGTCCACCATCAATACCTTCAAATCACACTTTCTTAATATGAATTATCAGTTTTTCATAGTTTATACTCTCTTCCTATTTAGAGCTACACAAACAATTAAATTATTAAAATTCTTTTTTAAAATTCAGTAAATATATATACATATAAAATTTCCTTTCCCCTCTTCAACAATGTTTATATAAAACTGACATTATTCTTTTAAAGCACAGAGTACTTTAGTGACCATTTAAATTGTTTCTATTATATTTACCATCTTAGAATTTTCCACATTTCTTTTCCATGTCTCAGCTTACTTTCCGTATTTGCTTACTTTCTCTTCTATTTGCATTTGAAACACTGCTTTATAAGAGCTTCATTTGTCAGTTACTCAAGTTTTCATATGGTTTTCCTGTTATTTATTTTGAAAACTATGTTTTCTATCCTATAATTACATTTCCCCAAATTGTAGTGTATAAAATGTTTGTCTCTTGAAGTTATGTCGTATATGATACACTGTATTTTTTAGACTTCTTGTATAGATTTTAAATGATAAAAAGTAACATAAGAACAGACATCATATCAAGTAATATAATTTGGACTCCTTTGGAAATCAATTACACTTTTTTCTAAAATCACGTAAACATAAATCATATCACAACTTTAATACTTTAAATGTGTACTTTTAGTGTTAACAGAATTACAGCTAATAAAATAGAGTCCCAGGGACCACTGATTTGCATCTGTAATGCCCTTTAGAGATCAACTCTTGCCATTATAAGTCAGTCAAAAATCAAGTTAAGCCCCTTGACATAATTGGAAGTTTCAAAGTGATCTGAAGAGCACAATTTTCTGTTACATATGTCAAAGCTAGATGGGAAAAGTACCATGGGAACAGAAAGGTCAAGGGCTAATCCACTCCAAAGTCATTAAAGATCATATTTAAATTGCTTTGGAAACTTCAAGGTTTTTAAAGCCATCATCAAATTCCCCACCAGGACAAGGTGCCTCTGACATGACAGCCACTCTGTACAGGGAAGGAAGCAAGTTCCTTTCTCTGTCAAGCTGAAATGGATCTTTGGCTTTCAAAGTTTATTTTGTTATGCATATTTATGTATTACACAAATTTAGTTAAATTTTAAAACAGAAATTTGTTCTGTGTTACAATAGAAGGATTTTTTTTACCCAAGTGAGCCTACTTCAAATTGAATAACCCTGTATTTGAAAAATTAATTGTGGCAGTTTGCACAATATCATCATATTAAATATTGAAGGAAAGGAGTTCCCCATTTATCCTGAGTATATCACCAGCAGTGAAGACCTGGAAGAACAAAGTAATTACCTAAGAATTAAGGCTACAACATGAGCAAATTTTTCAGAAATCATCCAGATAAGATAATTGCTTCATTGTCACTACATTTGGGCAGTGGAAACCTATTTTATTATAAGCATTAAATCATAATCATTCAAACTTGCTATATGACTGTGTAATCAAAATAGTGTTAGAAGACATATAAACATATCCACACGCCAGTAGTAAGTTGGTGGAACAGAATAAAGTACATAAACCTATCCAAATATGTATATATTTATACATTTACTACATAATAAAAGCTGCATTTAAATTTAATGTGAAAACAGGTTTATAACAAGTGGTTTTGGCAGAAGATAAAAGTAAAAACGGACAACAAATCTATGGATCAGTATGCAACTTGAGGAAATGAAAATGCCAATGTGACTGGATATCACATTTTACCCATTAGATGGACAAATTTTAAAACAATAGTTGCATCATTATTCACAATAGCCAAGATACGGAAGCAACCTAAGTGTCAGTGGATGAATGGATAAAGAAGATGTGGCATATATATATATATATATATATATATACACACACATACATACATACATACATACATACATACAATGGAATGTTCGTTAACTGGCCATGAGAAGGAAGGTAATATTGCCATTTACAACAGCATGGATGGACCTCGAGGGCATCATGCTTCATGAAATAAGTCTCACAGAGAAAGACAAACACTGTATGACAACCCTTACATGTGGAATCCAAAAAAGCCAAACTCATAGAAATAGAGAATAGAATGATGGTTGTTAGAGACAGGGAGTGGAAGAAATGTAGAACTGTTAGTCAAAGGGTACAAACTTCCAATTAGAAAATAAACAAGACATGGGGATGTAACGTACAGCATAGGAAATAACAGTCTGGAGTATTGTATTAACTTTGTAAGGTGACAGATGGTAACTGGGCTTATTTTGGTGACAATTTCACAATGTATACAAAAGTTCAACCACTATATTGTACATCTAAAATTAATATATTGTATGTCAATTACACCTCAATTTAAGTAAGTAAATAAATAAAATGTACTTTTATCATATATTTTTATATGTATGCTATGTCTCACGACAAATTTTTTAATTAAAAAATTTGCAAAGTGGAAAAAAAATACATGAAACAATTGATAATATCAGATGTGGATAGGGTGGAAGAAACTGAGAAACTTAAAAACCACTGGTGTATGTATAAAGTTTGCTAACATATTTTTATAAAGATATTTGTCAGCTCTAGTAAAATGTGAAATATGCACACATTTGACAAAGCAGTCCTACTTGTAAGACTTTGCCTTCTGAAATAAATGCAACAGTAAATAAGAATATATTATAATAGTACTTATTGCATCATTATTTAGAGTGACAAAAACCTCTAAATAATGACCATTACAGTAATGACCGTTATTAGAAAAACTGAATAAATTATTTAATATCCATATTATGGAGCTATTACATTTTTAAAAACATGAGTTAGATCTGTAGATACTGTCCTGAAAAGCAAGTAATTTCAAGATGTTGTTTAGAGGAGAAAGAAGCAAAATTTGTTTTCATGTGTGTAGTGAGATGCCATTTTGTAAGAACAAGGCAGCGGGGGCAATATATAAGGGTGTGTATAGCTACAGTTTAAGGCCAAATTTATGCTACCTAAGCTTTATTTTAAGTCAAATCACATATAAAAAGACCTAAGCATCTGGATTGGTTTAACACTCTATATTGCTGTCATTCAGACATTTTCTTTAAGTATTTAGTGTTTCAGACAGGAGAAACACAGGAGTAAATTATTCGCTTGGGGTTTACTGATTTTTAAAAAGGAAAGTTCAAGTGCTAAAATAAGTAATAGGTGACTACAAGTACTTCCTAAAATTCAACTCCCCTGATAGTATCCAGAAAAAATGTATACTTCTCTTCACCAATATCTCTGACCAGAAGGGAAACAATGGAGTAAGAGAGAAGATGCATAGCTGTTCAACTTGTATCACCAATTTTTGCCTTCCTCTTAAATTCCTACGATCCCTGCTCACCTTAGGGAAAATCATTCTTCATCCTAGAAAGTAAGAGTAATATATGACAACTAGTAAGTTCATATCACTGCATCTTTCGAATAGTCCTATTAGTATAAGACATAGTCTAGTGTGTATTTGATGTACATTCCAGATACAAATGGATATTATGATTCCTGTATGTGAGGTTTTCATTTTTAGAGTCATTAAATGGCATTTATTCATAGCCAAACTCATAGTAACTAGATGTGCTATTGTTTCAAATAAATAAATACAATGGACTGAATTGTGTTCCCCTCAAAATCCATGTGTTGAAGCCCTAACCCCCTGACTGTATATGGAGATGGGGCCTTTAAGGAAGTAATGAAGGTTAAATGAGGTCATAAGTGTGGGCCCTAATCCAATATGACTGATGTCTTTATAAGAAGAGAAGGAGACACCAGGGATGTACATACACAGAGCAAAGGCCATATGAGGACAAAGGGAGAAGGTGGCCACCTGTGAGCCAAGGAGAGAGGCCTCCAGAGAAACCAAGCCTGCCAACACCTTGATCTTGGACTTTCCAGCCGTCAGAATGGTAAGAAAATTAATTTGTTATTTAAGCCACCCACTCTGTGGTGTTTTGTTATGGCAGCCCTAACAGACAGGTATACATCTATAACATGCTTTATAATAAAACATGTTATATATATTGTTATATAATAAACAATTGTTATATTGTATATACATATATATGTGCTAGGATTGCTTTAACGAAATACCAATGTAGCTTAAACAAAAGAAATTTATTTTCTCATCGTTCTGGAGGCTGGAAAGTCCAAGATCAAAGTAATATGTTTTATATTTATGCAAAAATTCAGAAATGTTAAGGCTACGTAAAACAATCTCACCATATTTGTTAAAATAAAAGCTACACTGTGATGTTCAGGTAGAAATTTGTACCCTAACCCGTGACACCAAAAGAATGGTAAGATACATTGTGCATAGAATTTGGAAAGTCAAATTGTGAAAGAGACCAGTGTTATGCAATTATTTTCCTTATTTTCAGTTCCTTCATCTTCATCCTGTTCCTCCACCTATATCTGATGTGAGTGGAGAGAACGTTTGCTATGAATGATCACAGATTTATGGTCCTAGAAAAATTGAAAGGTCTACCAGGAGGCCAAGTCATTTAACCAGCTGTTCCTGGATCATGTTTTATTACTTAGGATTAGACCATAATGATACAAAGCCATTTAACATGTCCCTAAAGGAAAAGTGGAAACTTGATTAAGTAATCATGAATTAACCGCTCTAATAAGGAATCATATTGCTTTGGAAAAACTACTGGGAAATCCTCATTGGAGACAGCTATAAAGAAAAAATGTCACATGGCAGGATGCGATTTGTGACAGGGACACATGACAAATCATTTTCCCTAAAGAAATTTTTTAGAAAGCAGTAAGTTTACCTAGAGCAAGAAAACATGATTACAGTAAAAAGAACACCCGAGAGAGAAATTCGGTATCTGAAAATTTATACCTGTAGATCATGCAAGCTCAATAGGGCTGATATCACCCCCATTGCAGGACAGGGGGATTGATGCTTGGGGAGACTGAAAAACTTTTAAATACTGTAGTGGTTTGTGGCCCTCCAAAAGACCACAGTACATAAACAGACTTACAAGATATCTGTGGTATTACAGTTTCATGGAGTGGGGGTGAGGGGTAATTAGGAAAAATTTGAGTACAAAGATTCCTTAGGGAAATGATTGCTTAAAAAAAAAAAAAAAGGTTAAGAAACACCACTGTAAGTGAACTGTAACATGTATGTATGGAGATAAAGACTGGAAGAGCCCTGGACCTGTCTGTTCCTGCTCCTTGATAAGGAACCTTGGCTATCCCGCACTCACAGCCCACCAAATTCCCAACCTGCCATCTCCAAAGCACACCCCAAACTTTCTCTGAGTTGATAGGAGGCTTATATTGTCTTGGTTTTCTCTACCTCCTGAGCTCTTGCTTCTATCTGTTAGTCTGTGTTCACTCCTATATCAACCAAAATGTGGACAGAGCCGCTTCACAGGATTCTCCAAAATAGTATTATTAGTATTATTTTTTTTAATGTGCTCAAGCATTTGTGAGTCTGGTAGGTTTTACTCCAAAGTTGGTCATAATAAACAAGGTCACAGAGTTTAGTGGACAACAAGCTACATTAAGGTACAAATCAGACAATTAAGTTCTTCAAAAACCCTGCTGGCCAACCCACAGCTGGGAGTTAGACCTGTATCCTCTCATCCATGCTGAACCCCCAGCCTCACCCTCTCCCCAGACACACATGCACTTCCTTTCACACAAAAACGTTCACACCTTTTCTCTGGAACGTTAGAAGCAAAGGATCTCTTTGTTACACCCTTTTTTAACCGCTGGCTTACTGTCTGTGATGGTTAATTTTCTGTGAGCTTTGCAATGCACAGGTAGTTGGTAAACATTATTTCTGGGTGTGTCTCTAAAGCTGTTTCAGAAAGAGATCTGCTTCTGAATCAGTCGACTGAGTAAAGATTACCTTTATTCAATGCACTGAGGACCTGAATATAGGGAAAAGAGAAGAAGGGCAAATTTGCACTCTGCTGGAGCTGGGACATCCATTTTCTTCTACCATTGGGCATACTCCTAGTTGTCAGACCTCGGGGCTTAGACTGACACACCATTGTCTCCCTTGGTTCTCAGGAATCCAGGTTTGAACGCTACTGGGTTTGAATTATACTACCAGCTTTCCTAGGTTTCCAGCTTGCAGAAAGGGGATCATGAGACTTCTCAGCCTCCGTAAGTTACATGAACCAATCCCTCATAACAAACCCCTATCTATCTATCTATGTTTATATGTATATCCTATTGGTCTGTTTCTCTGGAGAACAGTGACTAATACAGCCTCACTCATGCCAAAATGACTTCTGTTACGTTTCTAGGTGGTTTCAATATCCATATAGATTATGTTTTCATGTCTCCAGGTTTTGAGTCCCTTCACCTTTTCCTCTCCACATTATCTTCCTCATTCAACTTCAGCCACTTACTTCAACAGTCATAAGCTAGGCTTGTAATTACCAGTAGCTGTACCCTTTCTGTAGTTTTAATTCCAAGCATTACCAGTTTTTGACCACCGCCTCTTTCCATTTTTCTCCTAATATCCTGACTGCAAAAGTACTGAGATCTCCAACTCATTGATACTCTTACCATTTCACTTTCCCTCACCCCCGCTTCATGTCTGCTCTAGCCTTCTAATCCGGTTTCTACTCCATGACAATCATTATCATCTTTTCCTTTTGAAAACGTTTAACTCCCTCTCATCTCATGTTTGTAAAAAATGAATACACAGAAACCTCAGTTAAACAGAGTTGGGAGACCAGAAGGGGGGCAAGGGCTCAGCCAGTAGAAAGCCATGGACTCCTTGTTTACATAGCCTTTCCAACTTCCTTTTTCTCTCTATAAAATTGTTCTCCTTCCCTTGCCATGGGGGGATTAACCCGTGGCTCACCATGGTTTCAGACCCTGAATTGCAATTTCCGGCTGGCCCTGAATAAATCATCTTTGCTGAAGAAATAACTGGCAGTCTGTTTGTTTCAGATTAACACGTTCTACCATCCCTATTGACAAAACAGCTACAAGCCTGGTTAAATATAACTTCTTTCTTTCTCTATGCCTGTACTGGCACAGCTAAACATGACTATAGAAAAACACGCAATTAATGATAAATCATCTCACTTTAAATCTGTGACCTTTAATGTGGAGAAGGCCATTTTCCTGCCTGGTAATTCTGTTTCCTTTTTTGCACTTCATTATATCATTCATTTCATGGTACAACTTTGTATGCTTCCTCTCCATTCCCATTCTCAGCTGATGATCATGCTTTTCAACATTGAGAATGTTGAACTACCAGAAGTTCCATAGATTTTTCACCGCCACATCTGTCCCTTTTCTACATCTGTATCCTTATATTCTGCCTTTCTTCCCTTACCATAAATAAACTATCTTCGTCCCTGAAAACAAATTTCCTTCATTTCTACACTAACCCTTTCCCTTCCATCCACAAGGGATGTGACCAGTTACAGTAAGAAGGACTGTAATTGTCTTGAGTATTTCCTTCTTTTTGTAATGAATATGTTTGTGTGTGTGTATGGCAAATATCTTTGTCTTCTTTCCTCTTTTACTCCTTTATTATGTAACCTAACACATTGGCTTTATATCGTCTTTAAGTATTGTTAATTTTACATCATGGACTTCAAGTTATAGGACATGAAGAGAAGAGTAAAAATGATTCAAGGACTTTACCTCCTCTTCTAGGGAAAGGATTTTTGCATTTTCAGCTGTATGCAGGAGAGTTGTATCATGTTAGATAGAATTATTACTTTATTATTGTCTTTATTTGGAGACCATGTATGGCTTAAGGAAATGCATATAGGCATCAAGTTGACAGGTGTGAACTTGTGATTTTATGTGTTAACCAAGAGATGGCGAGATAGCCCATAAAAGATTATTTCTCTGTGTGTCTGTGACAGTGTTTCTGAAAGAGATTAGCCTTTGAATCAGTGAACAAAGTAAAGGACATCCACTCTCACTGATGTGGGCAGGCATCATTCAATCCACTGAAGGCCTGAATAATAAAAAAAAAAGTGGAGTAAGGGTGAATTTTTCCTCTTCTTGAGCTGGAACTTACATCTTCCCCTGCCCTTGGCCATCAGAGCTCCTGGTTCTTATACTTTTGGACTCAAGGACTTACACCAGCTGTCCCTACTTTGTTCTCAGGACTTTGAGCTTGAGCTAAATTTTATCACCAGCTTTCTTGGTTTTCCAGTTTCCAGATGGCAGACTGTGGCACTTCTTCTTCTCTATAACTGTGTGAGTTAATTTCTACAGTAAATCTCCCCTCCCTGTCCCCCTCAATAGATAAATAGATAGATAGAGCTATATAAATAGGGGAAGATTCATTTTAAATATATGTGTATATATGTATATATATCCTATTTATATTTATTTAATATATATGTACACATTCCATATATCCTACTGGTTCTGTTTCTCTTGAGAACCCTGATTATTACATATAACTGTGTAAAAAAAATGACTCCCAAGCTTAGTGGCATAAAATAACCATTTATTATACCTGCTGACTCTATGGATCAGGGATTCTGACAGCACACAGCAAGGATGACTTGTCTGTACTCCAAAATTTCTGAAGCCTCAAATGGAAGTGCTGAAGGCTGGATGTTAGAATTATGTGCAAATAGAATTATCTGCAAATTATCTGCAAATTACCTGTGGATGCTGGCTATCCACAGGGAGACTCAGGTCCTTTCTAGGTGGCTTTTCCTCCTTGTGGTTTCCCCAGAAAAGCTAGTTTGAGCTGCCTCTCAGTGTGGTAGCTGGCTTCCCCAGAGAAAGCATGCCAAAAAGAACAAGCAGATAGAAACCATCACATTTTTATGACCTAACCTCAGAAGTCACATAGTATCACTTTCACTAACTCTATTGTTTGAACAGTCATAAAACTCCTACCAGGTTTAAAAGGAGGGAACACAGACACACCTCTTCCTGGAAGGAGTATCAGAGTTACATTGTAAGAAGAGCAGGTGAGATGAGATGAGAAATGTTGCATCATTTAGAAAAATACAATCATCCACATTTGCCTCTGTAGATATTATCAAGAATTTCCTTGTTCTCTGTCTCTTTACTGATGAATCTGGCTTGGTGTTCTTTTTTTCTGTAGTTCACATGAAAGCCAGTCACATGTAATGTTAGACATGTGTTTAGACCTATCCTAATGACAACATATATACGTATGGAATAACCTGTGTGTGTGTATGTGTGTGTACCTGTGGCATAATAAGAAATATATTTGGTCTTTATCATTAGTTCTTGACACAGAGCTACTAAATCCATTGGAACTTCCTGAAAGAAAAGAGCACCTTTTGTTTTAATGAGGTGACTTTTTTAAAAAAAAATCTTTATTGGAGTATAATTGCTTTACAATGGTGTGTTGGTTTCTTCTGTATAACAAAGTGAATCAGCTATACATATACATATATCCCCATATCTCCTCCCGCTTGTGTCTACCTCACACCCTCCCTATCCCACCCCTCTAGGTGGTCACAAAGCACCGAGCTGATCTCCCTGTGCTCTGTGGCTACTTCCCACTAACATGCTCCTAGACAAACAGCTTCAGGATGGGGGCTGGTCACCAGACAGATCAAACCTTGATTAGAAGTCTAGAACTTTCAGCTGCATCTTCTCAATCCCCGGAAATAGGAAAGGGCAGAAGATTGAGTTAATAATCAATCATACCTGCATGATGAAACCTCTTTAAAAAGCCCTAAATGATGGGGTTTGGAGAACTTCCAGGTTGGTGAACACATAGAGGTACTGAGAGAGTAGCATGCTGGGAAAAGGCATGAAAGCTCCATACCCTTCCCCCATACCTTGCTCTGTGGACCTCTTCCATTAGCTGTACCTGAGGTGTATCCTTTATAATAAAATAGTAATAATATGTCAAGTGACTGACTGAGCTCTGTGAGCCATTCTAGCAAATTTTTGCACCTGAGGAGGGAGTCATGGAAATATCAATTAATAGCCAGTTGATCAGAAGTACAAGAGTCCCAGGACTTGTGACTAGTATCTCAAGTGGGGGCAGCCTTGTGGGACTGAGCCGTTAACCTATGGGGTCTGTAGAAAGTCTGGGTAGTGTCAGAACTGAATTGAATTGTTGGACACCCAGATTTTGTCTGGAGAATTGAAGAACTGGTTGTTGGTGTTGAAAAACACTGCAGAGTGTGCGTGTGTGTGTGTGTGTGTGTGTGTGTGTGTGTATGTAAAGTCCTACTTGAAAAATGACTCATTTTCCAACATATTCTTTCTACAGATCAAAAATAGATTAGCTATCCAGTCCTAACCACAGAGCTTTATTTGGAGATTCCTCAATTATTATAAAGGTATTTCTCAGCATGAACGATTTATTTACCAGAGATAGGTATTCCAATCTAGCTTCCAAAATTGGAAGCTAGCCATGTGACAGCTATCACATCCTTTTATGCAATTTATTTTAACAAAATTAACATTTCCAGTTCTCTAATCTATAGCTCCTCTATTATGTTTACCCTCCTCTACTGTCCCCTCTGGACTTATCCAGCTGGACCCAGATTTAACCCAAAATTTATCACAATTGTCCAGACATGGTTTGACCAGAGCCTACCATGTGACTGAACCTCAGTAAATGGGTTGAATGACTGTTATCTGATTTAATACTTACAGCATTTTTTTGAGGTATGTTTTACTATCTCCATTATATAGATGAAAAAGACCACATATTTAATCTTATCATACTTTAGTTAGTGACAGCCAAATTGGGAGCTCTCTTAATTTTCTATAAAAGATGCCTGTCTTTGGGGCTAATTCTGCACCTGTCCTCTGCTTTTATGACTGAAGGGCTACTCATCACTCATCTGTGAGGCATCAGGATTCTGCTGCCCTCTTGAGCCTGCAGTATTTTCCTTGTTTTGTCCAATGATGCATAGCCATGCTTATCGCAGAACTTGAAACCATGGGTAATCATTAGTCAAATCCATTTCACCTGCCTTCACTAATCAAGATTGTTTTCCTGCTACTGCAAAAGACTTGCGTGTCCTCCAAGCAGCACGTTGCCTACAATAAGATGTTTGCCCAAGTTGTTTTCCAGGAACTTGGAGTCAGTTGTGTCTAGTTCGAGTTGAGCTGGTTAAGACTGTATAGGACCACCGACCTTCCAACTGGGCATGCGCAGATGTCCACTTGGTGACCTTTTGATGTCTGAGGGCCAAGAACTCCATGTTCAGATCCTGCTAAACGCCTCCAGGTTTTAATATACAGAGACCTGTAGCTTAGTTATGCCTGCGATTACTGCACCTTTGTCCAGTCTCTTTTCCCCACACTCCCCATGCCTCAGGCCACCCTGATTCTTTATTCTTTATCCCATAAGTACCCTTAACCCCTTGTCTTCAGGGAGGCTAACCCAAGACTTGTTTTCCCATCTCCTTGTTTGGTTGCCTTGTGGAAAAAAAAAAAAACACCTCTCTTTGCTTAAAACTTCGGCATTTCAGTGTTTTGGCTTGCTCTTCTTCAGAAAAATTGAACCTGTTTGGGTAACAAAACTGTTGGGACAAACGTTAGAGCAACCTAAAACAGGAACAATATGATATGAGATCACCACCATGTTTGGGAACAGAATGTCATAGTCAGTATATAAAACTTGGGGTGAACTTGGATCAAAGTGCTTTACAGTGTATTAGGTTCAAAATTAGAGAATCAGGTACTTAAATGGCAAGAGAAAAGAAACGATCCACTTAGAACCAAAAAAATAAAAATAAAATAAAGGAAGAAGAGGAATGAATTACTAAAACTGAAATTCTCCTAATTAAGCTCATCACCAAAGAAGAGTTAATGGAAAATAACAGACATTTAGTTCATGCTGAGGGATAGTTATAGAGAAAGAAAGGTGCTGTGTTCCCTCTATGATCATAACACTTAATGGTGGAATAAGTAAAAATATAACTATAACATAAGGCAGAATAAGGTGAGTGCTGTAATAGAGCCATAAGTAAAGTGCCGAGGGGGAGTTGAAGGAAAGGTCAATGCCAAACAAGTCACAGTATAGAAACTAGATTGACAAAATAATATTGCAAATTTTGTTAACCAAAGAGCAGACATTTCTTCCTGACTCTGGGGGAATTGCTCATTGGTAGGGCAGCCTTCAAGAGCAGTATAACACTAAACAGAAGCAAGGCCAATATTAAACGAATTTGATGGCTGAAACAGTTTTCTGCTCCTGGGCCTATAATTGAAAGTCATTATTGGGCCTTTCAGGCTAATCCCACTAGAACAAGTTTAGGGGCTCTGAGCAAAAGACAAGTAGAGAGGGGGTAAAGTAGCAGCAGCAACTTCTGGTAAACAAATTCTGAAACTTAGTATTTCAGTAATCTCTCGGGAACCAAATTCCAACTATCAGAGGTATTTTATGACTGTAATATATTAAATGTACTTACATGAGTAGCAGCACAGGTGTGTCTTGAACTATAAAAATTGAAAACAACCTTCTAATAGTCATGAGGGTGGAGGAATGAATGCCTTCTTTTTTTTTTTTTCTGTTAAATAATGGAGATGCACCTAAAGCCTGGAAACCCTTAGAATTAGGCGGCAAAATTGACAAACTGGACTGTGTTATTTATTTGTATGTAGAGCTTACATTTTGTGGATATATGTTGTTTTCTTCTATGTTACCTGTATTTAGTTTGAGACTAACTTGATGTTTTAAGATATCTCATTCTGTAGATCTTAGTTATTTAAATATTATTTTGAATGAAGGGATTGACATATAACAATTTTTTATGGGACATAGGATCTTCATAAAGTTTTGATAAAGGCAGCCTCCATTGATTTTCCAAGTTAAGAAATAAAGTAGTCCCTTCAAACTGTTAATCATGTTAAGCTTGATCCTTATTTTGTTTATCTAAGAAAAGATGAAAGCCTGGTCACTCCAGGCATGCGACATTGTCGACAGACTTTTCAGCACTCCTCCTAATTTATGGCATTCAGTGGGAACTGAAAAATACTCAGGTGGCTGATGGTAGACTTCCCAATGATTTATTCACAACATCTGCCATCCGATCACAGATCCCATAGGCTCCATTCAGCAGTCAGTGTCTCGTAAAATGGTGTTCCTCCTGAGTTCCTTCTCTTGGGCCGGTCACTTCCCCTCAGACAGGTATTGAAAGAGTCTGTCTCCCAAGAGAATTATAGTGAATAAAGTCACTTTTCTGAATCATATCGAATTTAGCCAGGCAGTTAATAGAAAATGGGGGGGAGGGAGTGATAAAAGGAAAAAAAAACCTACTGCAGGAATCTTAACCTTAGGATTTCATATCTACTTGTAAAATCCAATAGTGTACTTTTATTTTTTTAAGAGATCAGCCTTCCAGAAAAGTATCTGATATTTATTTGTGAGAGAGATGATTTCAGGGAACTGAATATAATTACTTTCTTTGTATTACCTGCAGAGAAAGTAAGAAAGTAAATGTGAGCACATACATATTTATGCACAGTGAGCTAATTACGGTTTTGTAAAAGAAAAACAATCTCAGATTTCTACCTATTGTGATGATTAAAATTAATAAAGCCACAGATTATAAACAAACATTGCAGCAATTAATATGCAGTAAATACAGTTAGTTCCTAATACATTTATGACCAACTGTAAGCTTATTTAATAATACAATGGAACACGATAAGAAGGATCAGTTGCCAACTTTACGTTAAGTTGGCAGTCTCTAAAAGTTGTGTCCGCTCAGATATGTGCGTGCTTCCGACACCCTCTGAATTTTTCAGAGACAGCGTGATGAAACCAAAAGCAAGTCTAGAGCTGTTTAGAAGAAACAATGTTCTGATTGTTTTTGAAGTGGCAGCAAACCATTTGGCACAGAAATAAACTTCTTAAACAAGTGAAACACAAAGAGCTCATCTATAAATCTTTCCTTTGTATTATGTACTTAACAGCAAGATATGCTTGGCTGGGAGACCAGCCTCTAATTACATCGTGAGATATATGATATGCCAACCTTGTAGCACCACGTAACCATTTTCTTCTTTTCCCAAAAGAAAATGCAGTACACTGATTTCAGAACCTGGGTTGGGATCCTAGCTCTGTAATTTACTTGCTGAGTGACATTGGGCAAATCGTTTAACCTCTTCGCCCTCAGTTTCCTCACCTGTAAAATAGAAATAATGTACTCATTTCATAGGTTTATTGTGACTGATGACTAAAATGACTAAATAGATGTGAAGTCTTTGGACAGGGCTCGGCACATAATTTGTGCTACATGAGCGTAAACTATCCTTATTACCATTGTGTCTTGCGGGGGGATGGGGGGGACGCGCATTGTGCAATCACTGCATCGTGTACACACATCTCCTTCAAACACCCCCTCTTACTTCTCTTTCGGGCTCTTCTCTTGCAGATCCCTCTGAGTGCCCCCAGCATACTTTTTTTTTTTTTGGTCTTCACCAGGCTCACTTGCTTTAGCCCCCTGTGTCCAGAATTGCATCCCACACCAATCATAGCTTTCCATTGCTCTATTTCTTACACAGAACTTAGCTTTGTCTCAACTTCTACAAAGTTGGATCCTCTCACCTTTACTTAATCTTGTCTTCACATACCTGAAAGTATATTTACTGTAAACATCAAATTTGTTCCCTCTCAGCAAACAAAAGACCTTCTATAAACTAGTCTCCAGTATTCTAGAAATGTGAGTTGGGGATTATAAATAAGGTGTTTTTAAAAAAATTTTTTGGTAATACAGGCCACATTTACTAGCATTAATGTGATATATGATTTATTTTCATAAATATCCTTCACCATCCAGTAATTTGATACCACTGAAAGAAACATTAAATATATGAAAACGTTAGCAAGTGTGTGTTCAGTGTAGTAATTTAGAACACTGGAAATGGTTTTATTTACCTGTTCAGTCTACTTAGTGCCTAAAAGTCATGACTATAATCTTTAGTTAAGTTCCATATTCGGTTATAATAGGTAAAAATATATGAACAGGTTTTCTTTAATCAGGACTTTACAAAAACTAAAACAAGATGATGTGTATATGTATATTTGTACAAATTTACTCAGAGAGTAGTAAATATTTTGTAGAGTGTTCATGTAGACAGAGGTATAGATAACGCAAACTAGAAAAAAATAATAAAATCATTCTCACGTAAATTTTCAATGCTTCCCAATTCAGGAAATAGTGCAAATTCAGAATACTTAGCTAGATGAATGTAAAGAAAATTGTTTTCTACTGGAACATTTAAAACCAGCTGTAAAAAATACTCAGTCATTCCCCTACACACACCACTCCACACCCCCGACCCTCCCACCCAGCCACAAACAATTATTCTCAGTTACGATTTAATTTGTAAGTTTCCATCACCTGGATTTTTATTGTTCTAGTAATCTTTGCATTTACTTACATAGAGCTGAGGTTTTCTACTTCCAATATAGTCTGAAAAATGCCAGTGCTAGTTACCATTTTCTAGGACCAATTTGTTTCTGTGTGGAGCTGTATGAAGCTGTCTTGCATCTTCCTCTTTTCTGAAGGATTGTTCTACTACTTGTGTATTTACTGAAATATCATGAACGATAGGTAGGAAGAGGATATCATCTTAAAAGGAGAGGGTAGTAGGCAAATTGAGTCAAAACTGAGATATACTCTCATTAATGCTATGGTGAGTTACATCGTATTCAGACACCCTGCTCCTTCAGTTACAGAGGTTTAACTATTTAACTTGTAGTAGGAGTCCCAGCTTGAAAGACAAAACTAATGATCACAGGTGTCAGAGATCACAGTGTGCCTCAAAAGGATTATCTTGAGGTCTGCTAGGATTCAGTTGGCATGAAGGAATGTGAGACTTCCTATGAAGTAGAGGAAGGAAGATTCCTACCTCCAGTAAAGAGCCATGGACATGGGGCTAGTGTGGGAGAAAGAATTGTATCTGCTGTTCAAAATTTCTTCTGGTCCCATCTTCATGGTATATTCTCAATGGATGGCTAATCATGGGTAAGATAATAGAAAAGAGAAAAACACCTGGAAGCATTTTTGCACTTTACTCTCTGGGTGACTCTTCTGGGACGTGGTGGTGGTATAAATCTCTGGCGGTTTCAGGGCTGGTGGAATGTGGCACTGACAGCTCTGAGGTGTGTCCCTGCAGTCTAAACACGGTTGGTGGGGACAACTGCAGCCTATGATGCCAGTATCACCACAGGCAGCTGGACAGGTGGAGTGGAAATTGTCATATGCTGCGTTGCTCATGAGCATGAAAGAAAGAGGGGTGAGGGGGAGGAAGGAAAGAAAGGAAGAAGAAAAGAAGAAAATATAGACCCAGCAGAAAATGCTATGTGAAAATCAACATTGCTACTTGCAAAAATATACAATTCTATTACCTTTTAAACGATTATAGTAGTAATTTCCTGTTACTACTTTCCCTTCTTTGCAAGATTTCGCTCTACAAGTTACATCCGAAGGTCACCAAATAATGAAAAAGAATGTAAATTAGAAAGCTTTTGAAAAATATTTCGGCCTGAATGCCTTTTTTTCCTTCTTAAAATTAGCTTGTTCTTTTAAACTCATTCACTCTTTTATAGCTATGTCTTAAAAACAGGGAAAAATCTATGAAAAAGACAGGGGAAGGACTGTCTTACTTTTTCTTCATTTTCTCTCTTTCCAGAAGTGGAATACTATTTTCAGTAGCATTTTCCTGTGAGAGTCATGAATCATTCTGGCCTGTTTTGAAGAGGGTTCTCGTGACATTCTTTATGCCCTACCAATGATGTAAATATTTGTTGTCACACCTAAATATGCAACTAATTTAGTATCCTAAAACCTTTCAGTTTCATCCAGCCTTCGCTTGATGTACTTCATGGCCAGATTTGAATGTAATTTAAATATATTGTATTTGGTAACAATTGAAGTTAACAAAAGGAGTAGCAAAAATAATTATGTTTTAAAATGCGCTAGATTTAAAATTAAAAGACCACAAATATCAGTTTACTCTAAGTGATAACAGTGTGAGTTTTAAGATTTTAAAATATCCAAGTATTATGACATGTTAAAAAATATTTCTATAACAAGTTTAAAATATTTATAAAATTGATAAATTAAGCATTTAGCAAATAATGAAAGCTCTTTAAATATAAATTGTAGTCTTTATTAAAACTCTATTTTTTCTACTAATATCAAAGTAAATTATATAAAGTAAATTTGAGTCTGACTAACCTGTCAATTCGATTTAAAAATGACATAGTTCTGGGCTTCCCTGGTGGCGCAGTGGTTGAGAGTCCGCCTGCCGATGCAGGAGACACGGGTTCGTGCCCTGGTCCGGGAAGATCCCACATGCCGCGGAGCAACTAAGCCCGTGAGCCATGGCCGCTAGGCCTGCGTGTCCGGAGCCTGTGCTCCGCAACGGGAGAGGCCACAACAGTGAGAGGCCCGCATACCGCAAACAAAACAAAACAAAACAAAACAAAACAAAACAAAAAAAAAAAAAAAATGACATAGTTCATAATGTATTTTAGTACTAATCACCCAAAGAGAACAGTGTTGTACTATGTATACGATCAAGAAAGTATGCAAATGAGCAGCCTTCTCCTTATGTTCCTCTGTTAAATATAAGGTAAAATCCCCCAAAATATTTGGTTCACGTTTATAAGTTAACCCAAATCACCACTCTGTCAAGCAGGTGTTCTTTTTTGGCAACAGTCATTGATTAATCCTTGATTAAAGGGATGAATAGGAGAGTCTCGTTCTATTTCTCTCACAATATGCGAAACAAAAAGTTGGGAACCCACAACTCCAAACCATAAACCGAGTTCAGTACAAACGAATATTTATTGAGAAGCATCTGCATGCTGAGGACAGTGTTATATAGTACAAAGGCCTAAGTATGAAGACAATAAATTCCTGGTTTGCAAAGAAGAATCAGACAGATAACAAATTGACTATAATAGAAAGAATAACCATCCAAGAGCTGTACGAGAACTACAAAATCAGGTCAGGAGCTCTGAGTATGAATACATTTGTATCAATCTTAAATCTGAGTCTTTCAATAGATTGTTTTCCTTTTCCCTCTATTCTTGCATTTTCTTCTCATTCCTTTTTTCCAAAGGAATTAAAAATACAGTATCCAGTTTTCATTTCAACTGATAAGAGGTTGGACAAGTTCTTTAAAGGGAATATAAAGAAGAACTGAAAACTTGGTTCAATTATTGTGGTATGTGTAATACACTGTATTCTTTATTTTCTTAATATGATATTGACAAATTAAAAAGACAACGCTGATTATTTCATATGTTCAACTTCTAGGTGGAAATAATTCTACGTATAGTAATAATCTTAAAAGCCAATGTTGTTTTTTTTCCCAAGTACCCAAGTGCTTTAAAAAGCACACACACTGTACTAACAGTGATTATTCAACATGGAATGCACTTACCTACTCCATGAATTTTTAAAATTCCCCTTTCTTTCAGAGTGCACTTATGCACATGAAACACAGTTTGTAGAGGCTTATGGATCTCAAGGGATAAACACTACATGCTCAAAAAAAGTCTTATATGGTTATGGCATAAGATCCCCGATTACTTGTTTTGAGTTACTCAAAGAAAAAAGATACTTTTGGCAATTCTTAATGAGAAAAGAGATGATTTTAGTTGAATTTATTTTTTAACATGTGCAGAAATATAAGTATCACCCCAAATTTCCATTAAGCACAAAATTCTTTAGTATGATTTGGATGTATAATATTATTTCAGTTTGGGAATTTGTTACAAGATAGAGAATTACTATCTACTTATAATCAGGAGAGCCTTAGTGTGGTACATTTGTGTATGTGTGAATGTTTATTGTGCTTATAAGGCTTTTTTCCCTATATGTAAGTTAGAAAATAGAAACATTCTTTTCACATCCGTGTATGGCCTGGAAAATTATATATCCTGTATTGTGAAAATATTGTTATGGCTATTAAGTTCTTGCCCTGTTTACCCCACCCAAGTTTTATGAAGATCTAATTTTTAAAAGAATGTGAAAATTTTTTAAAAACTGTATACTTATAAAGTATAAAGCTCAAAAATCTGATGAATAACGATTAAAAATATCTTTATTATTAAGTATCATAATATAGCAACACTACTCTAGAATTGAGACAATAGTACATTAAAAAGTTAGCAAAGGGGGAGCTGAAATTTTTTTAACTCTCTGCTTTTTAGTGTGAATACATATTTCATCCAATTGTATTTAAAGTGGATAATTAATAATAGAGTACACATCATAACCTAGAACTGGCATCCCTACCTCAAAAATTTTTTTTTCCCAGTAAATGCTGTCAAGTAATAAATAGGTAAACCAAGGAGAGAGAGCAACTTAACTCAATGGCTTTACAGGACTGGAGGGAAGGGGAGAAGAGGGCAAAGGGAGACCTTAAAAAAGGTAAAGAAAACCAGAGAAATGTGTTAACAGGGACACTTTGCATCCTTTTCGCCTACAAAATTTATTTTCCTAAGGACAATATCAAGAAGAGAAAAGAAATTGAGATTGCAGAATGAGTTAAAAATATTTGGATTTACCTGAAAGGTAGGGAGGTGCCTTCCAATGTGGATCTGCCTTTTACTCCTATAACACTCTCTTCCTAGTGATTCTTTGCTTTTGTCATCAGGTACTTCCCTGTGGTCTTTTCCCTGAACTCCTAAATCTGCAACATTGGTCATTTCATTTCCCTTCTATATAGAGCATGTCATAGTTTTTCAATTATAACTCACTAAGTATTAAATACCAAAAACTTAACTATGGGCAAGGCATCAGGGATATAAGATGGACACAGTATCTGTCCTGTGATTTGTGATTTTACAACTAGAGATGAGAGAGAGAGAACACAGCCCTAAAGCAGACAATATCAAATATAATAGATGGCCTCACAAAGGTAGCGTAGAAGCCTTTGGTAATGCTTAACAGAGCAGCCTGACTTAGTCCAATGCATCAAAGTAAGACTTCTCTAAGTATTGATAGTTAATCTGAGTCCTGAATGAGAATCAAGTCACTCATGATGGGGAAGAAGAGGGAAGGTTGTATCCAGAGGGTTGGAAGGGGAGAAAACAGTCTGCTCAACAAACTAAGCAAAACTGGAGGAAAGAGAAGAAACAAGTCGATAGCATGAAATAAGTGAAGGGGAGAGAAGGAGGCAGGTAACGGAGGACATTGTAAATTTTGCTAATCCAGCTGAAAGGTATCAGCAAGCAGACATCCCAGTGTTTTAAGCTGGGGAATAATATGATCAGATATGCATATTTAACAAAAAATTCTGGAAATAATGTGAGAACCAAATGGAGGTAGATTCAGGGAAACCAGTTAGATGGCTAATATAGTAGTTTAAGAAGATGTTCTTGCCTTGGGCAAGGATTGTGGTAGTGTGGATGCAAACAAGAAAAGAGATATGAGATATATTTAGGAGCCGACTAGATGAGATCAGAAGAGGGAAGTCCAGGGTTATTTAGAGACAGGAATGCTCAGTTTGATGTGCCTGTGAAATGTCTCACTGAGTATGTTCAGTGGGCAGTGGATGGATGGGCTGAAGCTCAGGAGAGCCATTTGGGCCACAGAGATATTCCTTTGAGAGAAACATTACAGTGATAGTAATTGAAGCCACCAGAGTGAATAAGACTGTAGAAGGAAAGCATGTTGAGGAAGAGAAAAGAGCATAACATGGAGCCATGATGAGCTCTTCTATACAAGGATTATATACAAGAGGAAAAGCCAGGAAATGAGAATTTTTTTAAAGTAGGAAACATACTACAGTTGTTGTGTCATGAAAGTCCAAGAAAGAGGCATTTTAGAGAAAAAGATAATAGAAGACAATGTAGTAATATTGACAAACAATAACTAACATTTAAAAATGCTTCCTCACTCTAATTAGTGCTACTACAAATTTTCTTGTCATGACACACATTGCAAATGGTAATATCACTGTGGCACACTTTGTTCAAGGAAGCCAGACTGGGGGCAAGGAGATTTGAGAGAGCGGGGCACAAGTCCTTTTGTCCTTGCATGCCACCCTTGCTTGTTACCCGAAAACCTGGGCTCACCTCTTGGTGAGTGTTGAGCCAGAAGACACAACCAAGCCAAAGAGCGGGAGAAGGAAGGATTTACTACTTGCAGCAAGTGAGGACACCAGGGATCTTTCCCAAAGCAGTTTCTCCTCCGACAGCAAAATTGGGGAGGTTTTCAACTAAGAGTACATGCATATTCATGAAGGGGCTTGAGCAGAGCAGAGTTCAGCATAAAATTGGGGCAAAGGTCTACAGAGTCCAAGCTGTGGATGATTTTGAAGTTACAAGGGTCAGAAAAGGTCAACGTCAACATCCCTTAGGTTCCAGTTGATTTAGTGGTTGAGCGCTTCAGGCTAATCTTTACCATTGAAACAGAACTGGGAGTTGTTACAACTGATCTGTTTTCTTTGCTATTGCTTATCTTGACAGATAACAGTGCTTTGTTCATCATGCTTTTGTTCCCTGAAGATCATTAATTACTGAGACCTGTTCAAAGACAAGCATGGCTTAGGCCAGAAATGGCTTCTCTTATGTCACGAAAGCAATGCTTGGTTCACCCGGGACCCTATCTGCTTATACTTCGTTCATTCTTGGTGCACAGATGACTTTCCAAAACCCTAAATGGAAAAAGGGCAGAAACCTGTATTCCTGTGGAATCCCCAGGCATATTTAACATACTTCCCTATTTTAATTGCCTTCTCTTCATCCTGTTGGTGAGCAAGGGATTCTCTTCCGAGGGTTATGGGGATGGCTGAACACAGGACACCCAACCCTGGGCAGATGAGATGGACAACAGTTTACAAGTCCCATGTACTCATAGCCTGGGGGAGGAGAAGGTCACACCACACAGGGCCAATGGGGTTTGCACCCTGGGCTGTGGGAGGCCGATTTTATAGTATCAGGAGGATGTGGTACCCCATTTCCCACGGAAGAGTGATTGGTGTGTGAATAATTCCAGCAGCTTACAGGGAATGGGAGTCCACTACTCAGAGGTGAGCGGGAACTGTACCTGGCCACTGTGATAGGAGGTTGTTTGGCTAGTGGACCTTATCCATAGGAGCAGAGCGGGGAGGGGAACTTGTAGTTAGGCTATTCAAATCCCTTTCTGTTTTCCCCAGATCTCAAGGCATACATGATACTGGGCCTAAATCTTAGGCCTTATGCCTCATTCCCATGAAAGCCCAGAGAATACAATTTGGCTACATGGATTTGAACACTGAATATCCCTGAATATTTTGAACTCTAAACACTGAGTTTGGAACTCCCTATCTCTCTCTCACTCCTATTTTCCTCCCCAATCCCAATGACTATTTGCCAATGTAGAATAGAAAACCTTAGATTCAGTTGTTGCTTTTCCATAACACGCAGGCTCAGCAGCCATGGCTCGCGGGCCGAGCCGCTCCGCGGCATGTGGGATCTTCCCAGACCAGGGCACAAACCCGTGTCCCCTGCATCGGCAGGCGGACTCTCAAACACTGCACCACCAGGGAAGCCATAAAGGCTTTTTGTCTAGCCCAAAAGGTCAAGTGCCCGTCAGTCCCTGCCCTGGGAAGGCAAACAGTTTTTATTGGGTGAGGACTTGCAAGAACAAGTCTTTGGTGGGAATTTAAATGTATCTGTTTGATGTTTGTCAACTTTGCCGTTTGATGTTTGTCTAATCTCTGCTTAGAATTATTATTTTACTATATTGTATTATATGTGTAGAAGCTCTGCTGTATCCATAAGTTTTAAACATCTTGCACATACATATAATACATCCCTGTTATCCACACCAACAATCACTTAAAATGTCTTTTGTCTATGGCCTTGGACATTTTTCCCCACTGAATTAGTTCTAGGACTTATACTTAAGTGACTGTGTAGATGGCTTTGCTACCCTCAGAGCTGGGGATTATAGGAGGGGCAGAAACTGAGTGGTTGGGAAGTGTTAGATTTGGCGACAAGCAGACTGGGCCTAAGGAGTTCAGTTTGGGTCATATTGATTTTGAAGTGTGGTGAGACACCAAAGAAAAGACCTCGCTTGAAGTTCAGGAAAGGGTCAATCTTGGAAGAAAGGCTTGAATGTCATCAGTTTACAAACAGTAGTGAAAACCACATGAGTAAATAGATAGTTCTCATGGAGAGCACATACGAAAAGAGAAGGAGCTCAAGCCCCAGGGACATGGGAGGTAGGCTCGCTGGGTATGTAGTACTGAAAGAGAACACAATGATACTCTTTTCAGACTTTCCAGAATTATCCTGAGTGAATACCCCGTCTCGAGAATCAAGTTGTTTATATTCATATGCCCTTGTTGTTTTGATGTTTCGTCTTGGTCACCGTCTGTCTGGAATTTACCAAAGGAAACTATTTTGTTGTATGTGCCTCTGAACAAGTGTTAGAAATGGGTTGCAAACTCTCATTGGGTTCTACTCTAGCATCACAACCCCAAACTCCCAGCCTCACACTCAACTGATATTGGATAATCAGTGACAGTTATGATATACTTCCACAATATTCATTACAAAAAAATTCCTACTCAGTATGATACCTGAAGCGCCCAGAATGTGTCTCTCAGATATACATGAAGAATATCTACGGGGCTTCCCTGGTGGCGCAGTGGTTGAGAATCCGCCTGCCGATGCAGGGGACACGGGTTCGTGCCCTGGTCCGGGAAGATCCCACATGCCGCGGAGCGACTGGGCCCGTGAGCCATGGCCGCTAGGCCTGCGCGTCCGGAGCCTGTGCTCCGCAACGGGAGAGGCCACAGCAGTGAGAGGCCCGCATACCAAAAAAAAAAAAAAGAATATCTACGATGCTTTTGTTCTAAAATTGAGTATTTTATACTTTCTTGGACTAAAAGGGGAAGCATGGCTTTTAATTATAAATTTAAAATCATGGGGGAAATATGATCCCTTTCAGAGTCTTGAAGAATTTGCTCTGCCAATTGGAATAGTAAAATACCATTTTCCACAATTTTTGTCTGCTTCATATTTGTGAGATTTGCACAGAACTTCTAACATAATGTGTTTCTAGAATCCAGTTTATAATGGCACTGTAGGAGTTCGTTGATAATCCCATATGACTCATAAGGAAAAAGAAACAAGAAATAGTGTCACCATGTGCTTTGTTTTGAACATGTTAACTAAATATTACAAGAACAGATTAGAAAAGCAATCCCTTTATTTAGTTGAGTAATTGCCCACTTGAATCCCTAAAGATCAGTTATTGTAACATGAACTATAAGGTTTCCACTAAGAGTCTTAAATGAGTCAATAAAAGGTCATGTTTATATACGTTACAAACACTTGAAAGAATAATATTAACATTGACTCTCAGGCCATGCCTACACTTGCCCAGTGAAAGGTATTTCTGTAGGAAATAAGCAGCTTTCGACATCAATATTCTTCTAAATGTGCAGCAGATGTGACCATTGAAAATCATTTTCAGTATCTTTTCATTGAATAGTAATATAGAGAACCCAATGTTAAGTTCATTGGTATGGAAGGAAGTCTTGTTTAATGCCATGCTGTTGATATTGGCCATTCAATTCATAGATGCAGAAAGCCTCAGAATTGTGTAACTAATGTGCTATTTCAGCACTGTTGTTTTTAATCTGGCAAAGCAGATATTAAAAAGAGAGAAGGTTTCTCACTATTCTTTTCAGTCCAGTTTTAGCAGACAAATTGATACAAGTGGTTGAATTTGAAAAAATGACTGTGTACTTTGCAATTATAAAAGAATATGGATTCTTCTTTCCTATCAAGGATTTGAGATCACTAAGGATATTGTGATCTCTAATAAAACTTGGTTTAAAAGTTTTCATACTCTCAGAATACACTTCTCAGTTACTTGTACTATAAAATGATGTAATGAAATATGTCACATGAGTTAAACTGCAAAAGTCAGAAGTGAAAACATAAAAGAAAAAACCCTCTACTTTAAAATTTAAAAATAAAAACCTTATGACTTTTCATTTTTGATTAACACCTAATCATATATCAAAAAATTCAATGTGTTCTCTTAGACCCAAGTAGTATGGCAAGTTAGTAAAGAATTTTACTCTTTCAAACTATTTGTTAGAATGTTTCTTTGTCATATTGAAAAACTTAATCTCTTTGGTTTATAACTATTACATTTTTGAGAGTTACCCTTTAGGATTTAGGGCCTAAGATTAAAATCATAATTTTAGACCTAAACTGAGAGTACACTTTCACTACAGTTTCCAGTCTTTTTTGGGGGGTGAGGGTAATCTGTTGGAAAAATATATGATTCATTAACAAATAATAATAAGTCTTCATGACTCTTAGAAAAGCATTAGAAAACCAAAGAGGTCTTGTGTGATGACACCTAAGTTGAAGTTTCTAAACTGGTGGAAAGGTAGTTTGAGAACAGATTATATACCAAAGCAGTTAGAAATTATGAGTCCACTAGATTGAAGACATCTAAAAACTCCCTTGTAAAACCAAACTCTGAACTGGTTTTTACACATCTCCAGAAATTTAATTTCTTACAAAATCAGAGTCCTTTGTAGTCAAAGGAAGACTTAAGTGCACCTACATTTGGGCTAGTTCAAATTCTCTGCCTTGTGCCACCAGGAGATATCAGATCCTTGGGTATCTGCCTGGGATCTTGGAAGTAAGCAGGATTTGCAATTGCTGGTGCAGAGTAATTGCTAATAGAAAATTGAGAAATTCTTAGAAACTCCATTCCAGGAGCCAAAATTTGGAACTTTGAGGGTGGTTAGGATATGCAGCAGAACCCAGAAAGTTTACGTAGTTTTGAAGCTAGAATGACGCTCCAATTTCTGCAAACATCTCTAAGGCCTTACACTAAAGGGAATTTACAGACTTGCAGTTGTGAGGAATCACACTATGTACAGGTGACTCTTTCTATCTTATGGAAATGACAGGAATTCAGATCTCATCTTCAAAATCATGATTCATTTGACAACTTATCCTGACATTTCTCAGATATCAGAGTCCAGTTGGAGTGAGATAAACCTAAAATCCATCTTCAAATTGTCCTCCCATTTTCCTCAAAACCTTGGGGAGTGAATGTGGTCCAGCACTAGCTTTGGTTTTGGCAAATGGGGATAGGGAATACTGCTACCATGAAATCATTTATTCTCTGCAATGAAGGAAAAGGACCAAGGGGGGGGCGGGGTTAAGGAATCAACTCTTAGGCAAGTGTGTTTTCTCCATAGGAGAAATTGTGATCTGTGAAATTCCACAGAAGGGAGTAGAGTGGAATCTTTTTCCCCCAAATGCAAGAGAATGAATTAAACAGTAAGACCAAGTAAGTACTCATAATGATATGCTGAAAGATAGAAGTTGAAGGAAATGAAAACCGATGTTACTGGGGAAAACAGGGAAGAAGTTGTATTTTTAGGAAATTGGAAGAGCATGACGTGGGTTTTTTTTGGTGAGATAATTTCTTAAAAAGTTCAGCTAGATGTGCAGAAGTTGTTCTTGCCTCAGGTTCACAAGGGCTTCAGGAATTTAACCCACCTCTGTTGACAAGATTTGTAAAATAATGGTTCCATCATTTGTTGAAAAACTTTACTTGGTATTCAGCGTATTTGTTTATACACAGAGGTCCCCTCTTCTTGAGATAAAGCTTGGTAGTCATCCAGTCGAAACCCTGGCCTTGATATGCTATTTGCCATTGTTCTTATGGAGATATGTACATATATATCTCCATACAAAGGATAAATAAGGGTGTGCTATATTTATTTGAGGCCTCCAGGAGAAAGGTTCTCTTACTCAAAAAACGTAAGTGAACAGAATCAGGCAGTTTTCCATTCCCAGAATCCCATTAAAGAATGGATGTGGGCTTCCCTGGTGGCACAGTGGTTGGGAGTCTGCTTGCCGATGCAGGGGACACGGGTTCGTGCCTCGGTCCGGGAGAACCCCACGTGCCGCATGAGCCATGGCCGCTGGGCCTGCGCGTCCAGAGCCTGTGCTCCACAACAGGAGAGGCCACAGCAGTGAGAGGCCCGCGTACCACCAAAAAAAAAAAAAAAAAAAAGAATGGATGTTGGTTCTAATAGCAGAAATAGCATAGTGAAACTAGAGTGTAGAAACCTACTTCTCAGTGTGGCCTGCAGACCAGCATCAGCATCACCTGGGAACTTGTTAGATAGAAATTTAGAATCTCTGGTGCTTCCCCAGTCTTACTGAATCAGAATCTGTATTTACCATGCTCCTCAATTGATCTGTTTGCACATTAAAGCTTGAGAACCGCTGATGTGGACTACTCTTTCAAGAAACTTGGCTGTACAGAAAGTAAAGGAGATGTGAAGGAGGTCCTCGCTGGTGGACCATAGGTTCATGGCATTTTTTTTTAATTTGGTCAAACCTGGAGTATGTAAGGAGAATAACATTATTATTATTTTTTTGTGTGTGTGCTAGGTGGGCCTCTCACTGTTGTGGCCTCTCCTGTTGCGGAGCACAGGCTCCGGACGCGCAGGCTCAGCGGCCATGGCTCACGGGTCCAGCTGCTCCACGCCATGTGGGATCCTCCCAGACCGGGGCACGAACCCGCGTCCCCTGCATCGGCAGGTGGACTCGCAACCAGTGCACCACCAGGGAAGCCCGAATAACATTATTTTAATGACAATGTGTGAGGGGTAAAGGGGACTGGTCTTTTAAATTAACTAAATAATCCTTAATAAGTACTTTCCAGACTACATATTGAGATTCTTCTTGTTATGTTTAAAAGAAAAAAACAAAAACAGTAGGAGCTATGTTGCATATACTGGCTAGATGCTTATCAAATTCTTCCTGAAAACACAGAATGACTTCATATACTTAGAGCTGCAAACTGCCAAAGAAAATCAATCCCAATACACATCAGACTGTGACAGAAGGGAGACATAAACCTTCGCTGTTACTAAGTTCCTAAGATTTCATGCTCTATTTTTAACCATGGCATAACTTAGTCTATCCTAATTCATAACTTGGCATTATATGAGGGTTCCTAAAATATTTGTTAAAGATTTAGAGATCAGACAATAGCAAGAAAAATGACATTGAAATTAGAAAGATGATGATCCCTGTTATGTAGAGGCAAACATTTGGTAAAACTGTTGTGTGCAGTAACTTGAAAGGCAGACTAGGCTATTTGCCTATTCAGTCAGAAACTTTAGGGGATGTGGTTGGGGGAAAAAAAATCACAGAAATACTATATTTTGGACATTATTAACTACTTTCAACAAGGTATTACCATTAAAGAGAGAAACTCAGGAGTAAATTGGGCATTTTGCAAGCAGAAGTGAAAGAGAATACAGAGTCCTGAAATTCTGTGCCTTGTAAAGTTGGAAAAGGTAGCTGCTTATAGATACTGAGCAGTTAGTGATGGTATTTTTAAAGGGCTGAACAACAAAGATCCAGTAAAATGTGTCAAGTGAATAATATAAATCAAGGCTAAAATCAATAAAATGTATGTACAGTCTTCCCACCCTAGATAGATGGTCCCAATTAAATTAAGGGAGAAACAAGTTGGTAAAAAGCAATAAAATAAAGATATTTGAGAACTACATCTGGAAATGAACTTTGGATATGTGATTACTGGTACATGGAAAATTAGAATAAAAGAAATCAGCAGTCTACTGGTTTGAGAGAATTTTATTGCCAAAAATCACAAATTTGAACTAAAGAAGCCTTTGACTGTTTAAACAAATGAGTAATAATAATAAAACCTTGAACCCCCAATTTTCCATCAGTGTGAAGCAAACTTTGAAGGCTGTAGAGCCCCAAAGGTATACGTTCTAACACTCACTTCCAATGCAGCCATGGAGAGTAATGGATTAAGAGGGGTCTCCAAATGGGTGGACGAAGGGGCCATGGAGAAAATAGATGTAATAATTCCTCCTAGAGAGATGAATTTGATCTTAATCCAGGTACTCCCCCCCCACCCCATGCTCAAGGTGGGAGACCTTCACAAAGTCTTCTCAGTGGGATTTCAGAACTGTAATGGGCAAGTCCACTGTCTTTTATTCTTTCTGTTTCTGACTAAGAAATTACATTCTATGTTCCAGCATTGGGCAGTGTGTGTGTGTATTAGAGAGAGAGAGACAGATAGACAGACAGACAGAGAAGGTAGCTAAAGAACTTGTTTATTTGGTTCACAGGTTCTAATACAAAAGAAGCCATCTATGGACTATTGGAGAGGACTGCGCCTCACCAAAAGGTACAGCACTTTGAATTCAATGCAGTCACTGGAAAGAATTTGATTTTTCCCTTGTGGGGAGGATTGTATATGAAAAGAAACAAGTAAATTTGATACTTAATGATCAAAAGACTAGACTGTTAGAAAATGGTTAGATATTCATCAAACCTGTTTACTCTTTCTTGGCAAATAGGAAGATTATACCTGCAAGCTTCCTTTGCAATTAACTTTCACATGAACAGTTCTGTTTAATGGAAAGTGGGAGAAACTGAGAAAATGATGAACACCTGGCTGTTAATATTTCTTCTGAGAGTGTCATGTAGTTCTCTTTTGCCTTTCGGCTGTGATCTGTGGTAATGTGTTCACGATAAAGGTAGTACAAGATGGAAGCACCTCCAAATCCTTCTTTATAAGGAATTCACAAGAGGAAGCCACGAGAAATAAAACATCATTGAGTATATGGGTTACAGTAGCTAGCGTTCTTTGAAATATATCATTGATCCATTTCCTCCATTGCTACTATTTCTATTCAATCTACATAATCTCTTCATTCTAAAACATTATCAACACAAATCACAGGGTAATAGTATAGGTATGATTGTATTTGTTTGTAAACATTCTATAAATTTTCACTGACTATGGCATCACCTTCAAATTAGTTACATAGACCGTAAGGATTCAAACTGCCTGTTATTGACTCATGTACCTCAATTTTTTCTACGGTCTTTGAATCACTCCCTAATTTCATTTCTCTGGAAATTTTCTATTCATTTCTCAAGGCTTCTCATAAATGAAGATTTTTCAGTCATCTCATCAGGGCTGGGGTGGCGGGGGTTTAGTTGTTTTTTCTGCTATTCCTTCCATTCCTCAGTGCATGCTACATATCACTTTTTTAATTTTTTGTGCTTCATAGTTTATTTTATTGCCATTGTTTTAATTTTTTTTTTTAATATTTATTTATTTGGTTGTGTCAGGTCTTAGTTGTGGCAGGCGGGCTCCTTATTTGCAGCTTGCGAGCTCCTTAGTTGTGGCATGTGAATTCTTAGTTGCGGCAAACATGCAGGTTCTAATTCCCGGACCAGGGATCGAACCCAGGCCCCCTGAATTGGGAGAGCAGAGTCTTAATCGCTGTGCCACCAGGGAAGTCCCACATATCACTTTTATTTTATTATAAGTGTTTGCTATGTCTGTCTTTAATTATGGGTATCTCCTGAAAAAAAAGTCAATTTACCTTCATTTTGCCCTTCCCCGGCATAGTTCATAGCACATATTAGTGTCTTACATAAATAATAAACATAATAAATGAAAAAGTACCAACAGATATGTTATTCATGCTGGTCAGTTTATTCAGCCAATTCACTGACAAACGTAGATTTGTTGAAAAACATACTTAGGGAATTTCTTCTATCATATATTTTCCCAACATATTTTTATAACCTCTTATTCATTATCGTTGGACTTCTCACCTAATAACCTATTTAGCACAAAGCTTCTGTATTGTATTTTATTATGTTCTTATACTTTCCTCATGGTAGTTTTATTAGTCATGTTTCAAACAGTCTGAGAAGCCATCACTCTGAAAGGGAAAAATAGTAGTTATTTCATCCTTCTCCCCCAGACACAACTAGAATGAGTCTTTGATGTAGATTGTTAGTACAAAGCTAAATTGGTAGTCTAAACTGTATTCAAAAATCAAATCACATCATTAATTTTATAGAAGATGTTGGGCTTAGAATTTTAAACCCATGTCTATTTTTGTCTTATTCTTACTGAAAATTGACTTCTGATTAAATTATTAAACACTTTGAATTACACTATAAAAATTAACTTCTAACTCCTTGTCACTATGCAATGAGATGAGATCAAATCATTTATAAACCCCTGCTCTGCCAGCAAGTGATGTCTCTTAGACCTCATCAAGAAAGAAATTCAAAACAAGCTCACTTTCTAACTTAGAACTGAATTTTATAATAAGGTGTCATTCTTTAGAAACCAGCAATAATTTTATGCTCCCCCTATATTTATTTCCTTGGCAATGTCAGAGACTTGCCTAGAACATTTTTGTATATGACTCAGTATTCATAACAGTGACAGTTGAAGTCAAAGTTTTCCTTCACATTTCCTCTTATTTATTTAGTTTTCAAGCTATTTTGCCACCAAACACATTTAAAGTTTCCTATGATAAGTCAGCAAATGAAAGCTGTGAACCTATAATATAAGACACTATGCTGAAAGCATAGAGCTGCAAAGCAAAAGCAAAGAGCTACAATGCAGCACAATTCACAAACCAGCTAACATCATGGGACTTTTCAGTTTAGTTGGAGCAAAAGTAGCAAAATAAGCCAATGCATTAGAGGTGCCAAATGAGTGATAATAACAAAAAACTATGTTTCTACAATTATTTAAAGTATTTTTTTTAAAAAAAATTGATGTATAGTTGATTGACAGTGTTGTGTTAGTCTGGTGTACAGCAAAGTGATTTGGTTATACATATATATACATATTCTTTCTCATACTCTTTTCCATTATGGTTTGTTACAGAATATTGAGTATAGTTCCCTGTGTTACATAGTAGGACCTTGTTGTTTATCTATTTTATATATAGTAGCTTGTATTTGCTAATCCCAAACTCCTCATTTATCCCTCACGTCCCATAGTTTGTTTTCTAATATGTCTGTGAGTCTGTTTTGTAAATAAGTTCATTTGCGTCATATTTTAGATTCCACACATAAGTGATATCATATGGTCTGTGTCTTTGTCTTTCTGACTTACTTCACTTAGTATGCTAAAGTATCTTTGTTTTTATATCAATTGGTGACCAAGTATCAATTGGTCATCAATGAAACTATATAATGTAGAATATAGAATTATAGGATAGAACTATACCTCCCTTTATACAGATCCATTACTATTTGAATTCAATATAGGAATGCCTCTCCATTTTCTTCATTCAGGGAGAAATATTGAACAGATTTCTCTAGCAATACTTGAGTGGGGAAGTTGGTGATAGGCTTTCCTTTCCATCCACTTAGGGGTCCAGGATCTATCTACTTTCCGATTTGCTGGGGCTTATGACTATCCTGAAATGATAGAAGGATTATCTATATGAGGGTAAATCTAGTGAGGACTGAGCAAAATCTTGGGAAATGTAACAGGAATCACCTATTAACTTTGTTAAGACTCAGTTTCCTGAGAAAACTGATTTCATATTAGTACCTAAGTTCGGAGATTGTTTTATGTGTGTTGTGCTTATTAAAAGACACAATCTTTTTAAAGTACTTAACAAAATACCAGAGAATGATAAATTTTCAATAAATGTTACAATTGCTAGAGGATTTGTGCCTCTTTCAAATAGGAAAATTGGTGGAAAATCAGCTATGCTCTACTTCATTCCTCCAGTAATTCTGGCAATTTTGAGATGCCCTTCCCACAGGGGTATGGCTGCATTGAGAAGCAGGGGTGTCTGTCACATTTGCAAGGAGCATTGAAGTGATAATGTTACCTAGTCCAAACTCATTGTCTCCTCACCACAGGCCAGTACATCGGGAGATGCGTTTTGGGGGCAAGGAATAACAACTTTATTCTGAAAGTCAGCAGACCCAGAAGAAAGCAGACTAATATCCTAGAGAATCATCTTACCCGAGTTAGAATTCAGGCTTCTTTTATGCTGAAAGGCAAGTGGATGTGGTTGCTTGTGGTGAACTTCTTGGTGTCAGAATCCTTTGTTCTTGCATGTGTCCACCTAGGTCAGGTCATGATGTTCCTGTAAACCTCCAACAAGACAAATGTTATTCTCTGTTCTGCAACTCTTTATCTCTATGTGAATGAAAGAGTGTTATACCTTTAAAGGTCAGAGCCTCGGGAATAGGCTATCCTATGATATTTCAGGCTATAGGCAACATTCTTCTACAAAAGGTGCAGAGCCAGCATGGAGTCAGATGTGTTCTTCCCTATTACAATAAGAGTGGTTGAGGGCTTCCCTGGTGGCGCAGTGGTTGAGAGTCCGCCTGCCGATGCAGGGGACACGGGGTTCGTGCCCTGGTCCGGGAAGATCCCACATGCCGCGGAGCGGCTGGGCCCGTGAGCCATGGCCGCTGAGCCTGCGCGTTCCGAGCCTGTGCTCCGCAACGGGAGAGGCCACAACAATGAGAGGCCCGTGCACCGCAAAAATAAAAAAAAAAAAAAAGAGTGGTTGAGAACCACTGTTCTAGATCTTGAAGTCAAGGACACTAATTATTTTGAATCTTCATAAGTGCAGATATTTTTTTGTATAAAGCAGATGTCTCAAAATTTTTCACTGACCTGAACTGAAATTTAAAGTTATATGTCATTCTAGTTTTTCATTCAAAACTAGATTTTATGCTAATTCCAATGGCTTCCAAAAACAAATTTGTTTTTTGAGAAAGAAATCATTTGTCTAGTGAGGAAAGAGTTTCAACTGGCCCTGTGAAATAACAACATAGCTGAGTAAGAATATAATGAACAATAACTAGAATGTGGTCTTTTGATCATGGAGAGCAATATTTGGAACAAGTTTGCCCTGTATGGGTGGTAGTATTTGTAAATATTCACGGTAACCATTCAGCCAGATTGCTACTTAGAAGCAATGTCTAGGCAAATAACTCAATCTACTTCTTCCTGGCTGTTCAAAAAGTAACAACATGCCCTACAAGCACACCTAAATCTGAAGACTGTCATTTCAGGAATTGTGCAGAGGAAAAAGAGAATTCTTAAAACTACTTTTGTTCCAAGTTAATGATAACCTGATCTCCAAAACATGGATTGGAGAAATTAATTTTGTTTAGTAATTTATTTCACTTTTAGACTAAAATTGATATGAAGATACCTCGGCCTCCTAGAAACAAAGGAATTTTTCTTTAATGTTTCCAGAAAAAGTTAAATTATGTCACAGGATTCTTAGACTCACTGTTTTTAATGGAAAAATGAATGAAAGGCAACTTTCACTTGATATAAAATAATGTAGATTTCACTTTAGTTTTAAAGAAAATTGTTCATCTCAAATTTATAAATTTTCCATTTTAAGTATCTGCTAAAAGAGTGCTTTGTGACTATGTTAATTTTTTCACTTTTTATCTCAGTTAATTGAGTACCCTATGATTAAACTGTCATCTGTATTTAATCGTCAATTTTTTAATGCAAAATGAACTATTAAGATAGTATTTATGTAATTTTATGGGTTTATGAGTTAGTGTTTCCATAATAGATATTAGTGTAATTTATATTTGCCTGTTAATATATTGAAAAAAAAAAAATTGGTGATTTGGGCTTACTATGCAGGGACCAAATAATATATATGGGCTACATTACACAATGTATTTGTTCCATTAAAATATATATGATTTCAGTATTTTGTGGGCCAGAACGTGAATTATATTTTCAATATCACTTCATCAATTTATAAACAAGAAGATATTATATTACCCAGACACTCTCTTTTTCAGAATGTAGATGTCCACTAACAATACACTTCTTTTAGTATATATCTTTTAAATTTTGACAATGTAGCCTTTCTCAAAGTACTTTGAGGGTAATCAACTGATGATGTGCATATTTTTAAGTTTAAAAAAATTAAGACCCTTTTAGAAAATGTTTTTGGAAAAATCTACATATAATTAGGGATAAAAACTCATTCTCCAAAATGAACTCTAAATACCCATGATCAAAATTTGAAATACTGAGATTCAAAATTAAGACAATAATAGCATCTCTGCCATGGAAATATAATGTAGATCAATCAAGTGTTAATTATATCCATGTTTAATTTTCCTGTCAATTACTAGATTGTTGAAATAACACATGTATATTATATGTGTTCACATATGTATATATTTCTGTAACTTTTTCCAAGAGTAAAGAATAGTGAAATAAATATTTTAAGAAAAAACTGTGTCTTTAAAAGTTTGATAAATTGATACAAGATTGCCCTGTAGAAATGTTACCAACTTAAAATATATTGAACAGTATATTAAAGTGCGCATTTCTTCATTCCTCCTTCCAATTAGAATAGTATAAATTGTAAAACCATTGCTAATCTGGTAGGCAAAGAATACCTGCAATGTTTCATTAGTTTACAATTATTTCATTACTAGTGCATGTTGTTGTCTTTTATCTATTTATAGTTGGTTTTCTCTTTTGCTTTTGTGACTTTTCTCTTTAAGTATATTAAATGATATACATTTAAGGCCCAGCATCCAGTCCACCTTTAGACCACGGACACAAGCCCTAGAAGTCAACCTAGGGCAGCAAGAATTCCGTTACATAGTAGTAGGTAGATCGAAGAGTGCTGATGTGTCTCCTGTACCAGGATAACAATATAATTTTGGCAATGGACCTACCTGAAACTCACAGTCACTCTGACTGGCAGCTTGCCACACATGTAGCATTATATAAAAACTTCAGGCATGCCTCAGCAAGGAACTCCAGAGGCGTGAGGGAGGTCCTTTCATCCTCTGAGATTTTTTTAATCCTAGTTCTGCTTATAAATCAAAGTGAAGAAAATTTCAACTCAGTTGTCATTCTTGTCCATATTCAAATTTGGATCAATTCTTTGTAGTCTGGCATACCCCTCACTTTCCAGGAACAGAACTTATTTTCTATGAGAAATTATCTCTGTGCCATGTTCTGTGTGGCTTGGATGAGCTAATAGCACATAAAAAGGTTCATGTGACCAAGGAGATGACCAATCACAGAACTCCTCTCTGACTTCCTGATTATACTTATTCTGGAGTACATGTCCCAGTCAGAGCAAATTTAAGCTTATCTTAGATTTTGCTGGAGGGATTCCTTTCTTGTTTGGGGTAGCTGAGAAAGTAGGATGTAACCCTGAAACTGCCCATGGTCCCCTTGCCACCAGAAGAAAAGGGCTTGTATGAAAATGAAGCCAATATATAGGAAAACATAATTCAGAGATGGAAAAAGAGTTCAGATGCTGTAGCTTAAACAGTTGAATCTAGCTTTACATAGGTTTTCCAGTTAAATGAACAAATATATACTTCTTTCGATTTGAGCCAATTGTGTTGGGTTTTTGATATCAACACTGAAAGATTCTTGACTGATACAATAATCCATGGTTTTTGTCCCTTTTTCTTTTGGGGTTTACATCTTTTCATTGACTTGTAAAATTTCTCTTTACTTTTAATCGTGTTTTATGGTATTTTTTGACAGAATTTTGATGATTTTACATTTTTACATTTTTATTAAGTCTAACCTTTACTTTCTTCCTGGCATGACTCCCTGTTTATAAAATTATAATACACCTATTCATTTCACCTATTTTTTTTTTAATTCTCACCTGCAACACACAGTAAATTTCCCTGTTATTGCAGGTATTTCTTTTTTTTTTGCGGTACGCGGGCCTCTCACTGCTGTGGCCTCTCCCATTGCGGAGCACAGGCTCCGGACGCGCAGGCTCAGTGGCCATGGCTCACGGGCCCAGCCGCTCCGCGGCATGTGGGATCTTCCCGGACCTGGGCACTAACCCGTATTTCCTGCATCGGCTGGCGGACTCTCAACCACTGCACCACCAGGGAAGCCCCAGGGCTTTCTTTTGTTTCATTGCTTTCTTTATCTTTTAAGATAGTACCACACTCATTTTGGTCATATTATCTTTTAACACTTCTTAAAATTTTTTGTCCCTCAATAATTTTCCTTGCTGTTCTTATACTTGTAGTCTCTAGATAGAATTTTACAATCATTTTATCATGTTCCTTAAATTAATATTTGTATTTTGATTGCAATTGTATTAAATATGTAAATTAATTAATAGTAATTCCTATTTTTATAATATTAAACTTTTCCACTTAAGAACATAGCATATCTCAGCTGTTATTTAAATTTTCTCAGTGATATTTTACAGTATTTACCAAAGAGGGCCTGCACATTTTCTTCTAATTTTTCCCCAAGGAACTCTGTAGTGTTTATTTTGTAAATGAATTTTTTTCCATTATAGTGTATTACTGTATGTATTGTGAATATATTAGAAAACTATGGGTTCTGGCATATTTTTTTAATAAGATATAATAATCATCTCATTAGTTTTAATAATTATTTAACTAAATCTTTTGGGATTAATTGGTAGTGAGTTGCGTTTCTGGAAACCTTAATAATTTGCCTCATCCTTTCCAGTATAGATAACTCTTTTTATCCCTTTGTGAACTGGCTAATATTTCCAACAAGATATTACATATTACTGGTGATGAGTGTAGTTGTTTTATTTCTGACATTAATGGAAATACTTCAAGAGTTGCCAGTAGTATTGTGATGACTGTAAGTGTATGTATATGCATGTGATTTATATATTGTTAAAAGATAAACTGAGGCATATTACAATTTTTTAAAGCTTATATGAGCAAACATGAATTCTAGTCAGGCAGTGCCAAACAGAAAGTGGTTAGGAACACTCCAGTGACAGGAGCTAGGAACAAGGTGTTTGTTCTTCCTAACCTTGAGGCATTTGCAGGAATTGACTTTGGCTTAGGTTTCAGTTTGCTTACGTGGGCTATCACACATACAGCTTAAATTCACGTCATATGCAGTGTGGTTGGATTGGCAGGAAAAGTCTTACTTAGGTCAGAGCAGCAAACATGATTTTCTACCAGGGATAGATATTAATATGTAACCAAAAACTACATGGGCACCTTGGTAAACTGGATCGTGCACTGTTTACCTAAAGAAGCAACCAATATTCAGCACTGAAATTGTCAAATATTCTGGTTAAATCAGAAATCACAGTTTTTATGTATAAATATTGGCAAGTTTTAAAGTATAGGCAAGATCATGTTGTAGTAATGAACAATTTGAAAACTCTAATGACTTAACAGCAACAAAGTTTATTTCCTGTCCATTCTACATGGCATCACAGTTTCACTGCAGCTGTGCTCCATGTCTGCTCCATGTCATATTCACTTGAGGCTGATTGAGTTGCAGTAGAGGACAAGGAGAATGTGGCAAAGCATCCAGTGGTCCTGAAAGCCAAAATTAGCAACATTTCACATACTAAAACAGTCACATGGCCAAGACCAACGTCTATGAAGGCAGAAAGTATAATTCTTCCTGCAATGGGGCAGAGAATAGCAACTAATTCAGTCTATAGAAACTACTTCATAATTTATATGAATACAAAGTGGTACAAACAGAATTTGCCAGTGAACCACATTTGGCTTGTGGGCCACCATGTTGTAAACTTTATTTCACACTCCTTAGTTTTAAATTCTGGTTCTAAAACTATATGATTGATTGTCTCCAATTCACTGAACCAAAAAATACAGTTGATTTAGTGAATTGCAGCTATAAGCTTTTCAATGTCCACTGAAAAATTGGAGAAGCAGAACTCCACAATAGCCTTTGGTGACCTTGTTGGAAGAATCATTGAACCATAAATCATGAGTAATCATTTAACAAAACTAGAATTAAAATTCTTTTCTGAAAAGTCAAGACAAACACACAATCTCATGTTTTACCCTACAAATTCTTAAACTTGCCCAAATATCTAAACAGCTAGGCTTCTATGGTATATTTATTTCTAGCTGGTATATAAACTAGATACATAAATTTAAAAATCTGTTTCTTTAATCACATAATGACCTTCAAAAATAACACACATTTCCCAAAATATTCCATTAATTTTATCACTTGTCAGCATTTCTTATTAAATGTTCAGTAGACCTTGTCAAGATATTTCTCATTGTCTGAAAATGTTTCTTGAACTAATATAGTTTTTCCAAAAGATTACATAAACCACTACGATGGACAAAGAGATGCTCTATCCTTTTCAAAGAAAGACTTCTTGTCAGAGCTGCAGGGAGTGCTCTCAGTGGACCACATTCAGCTGCAAGCTCCTTCAGGATTGCTTCAGCTGCAATGGACCACTTGCCCAAGGTTATGCTTCTTCCAAGGCTGCCTGTATCCAATGACTGATTGTTCTGGGGGTACATCAGTCAGCCTGGATATGGAAGGTAGAAGAAACTCACAGTCTTGACCCAACAGAACAACTCTAGTGTGTTAGTTCCAGAGCTCCTTATGGGATCAGCCAAGGCACATCAGTGGATGCACAACCTCTGCTTCTGTCAAATTCAGCTTGTGTCCCCTCCCTTCTTCCCTTCCAAAGTTATCAATCCAGAAGGAATTCCCTAATAAGCCTCCTATAGGCTAAACTCTGCTTCAGAGTCTGCCATCAAGAGAACCCAACCTAAGACAGTCTTTGAATATCCTTTCATTACCTTGCTGTTACAGTACATAAAATAGGAAGAAAAAGCCAGAAATTTTAAATATTTGGAATTTAATATTCACAGAATAAAAATTCTAATGAAATTTGAAAATTATAGTATAAGTTTTTAGAGAATGAGAGAAAAAGAAACAATCTTAAAGTACTGTGATAGTATTAGTAAATATTTTTAATCTTATCTATTGATTATATTGACATTATTTTCATTATATTTTATTAGTAAATAATACCATGTAATGACTATTTTGTGATTAAATCTCACAGTAATGAGTGATTCCTGTATTCTATGAGCAAATACCTTACTGTAATATTGGTCAAATCTCCCAAATATGTGCCATTGATCACTAGAATATTGTCAAGTGATTGCATTTGGGGAGAGGAATGAACTGTGTGAGTTGGAATGTGGACAAAGAAGGACCGTTTTGTTCTAGTGTTGTTGTTAAAAATCTTTTAATGCTACTTTTAAAAATCATTGCATTAAATATTTGGATAAAAATAGAAAAAAGAAAAGGAAAAGGAAAGATAGACAATGGAAAATAAGGCAGGAAATTTGCTCTTTACTGAACATTTTTTAATGTTCTAGGCATTTGGTTGTATGTTAATCTCATCTAGTCCTCCCAGGAAACCAAAACTTAAGTCATTTGTTCGAGGTGTCATGTTTAGTAAAATAAAGCTCAGTTTTGAACCTAAGCAGTCTGTCTCCAGAGAGTCTAATGTGGAATCACAGCGTAGTGAACTTAACCCTTTCTTTAAACCAAATGATTTGTGCAGAGAACGATTGCTGTGGAAATTCAGGTGTTAGATGGATTGGGAAAGGTAGCAAAAGAGGGATTAAGGATTTGACCTGTGTCTTAAAGTACTGATATGAATTTGAAATGAAAAGGGACGTCGGGGGATTTCAAAACTGAATGTGATTGTATGTCTGTGTGTGAGAATCGCAGGTCTGCAGACATCAGGAAAAGAGTGAACAAAGCTCTTGAGGTGAAATAATACAAGGCAAACATTCTCCCTTAAATTACAGATTTATTTGAACATGCATAATTAATTAAACACATACAATTCTCCCTGGAAAATGTATGAACAAAAACAGTATCAATATTAATATATCACTAATTTGACATATAAGTCAATATCAAAAGGAAAATTTACTTCCCTCTCAGAGTTCAAAGCTTAATAGGCAAATTTATGGTTCCCTGGCTCCCCTCTAACAGGCATTGATAGTGTCATATATTGACTCATCCGACCTCTGATTTTTCTATTTAGGTTATTATAAATATACAAGGGGGCTTCGTTGGTGGCGCATTCGTGCCCCAGCCTGGGAAGATCCCACATGGCGCGGAGCGGCTGGGCCCGTGAGCCATGGCCACTGAGCCTGCGCGTCCGGAGCCTGTGCTCCGCAACGGGAGGGGCCACAGCGGTGAGAGGCCCGCATACCGCAAATAAACAAACAAACAAACTAGGATTAAGCTTGGATAAGGACATGCATCTATAAATTTGATATTAATTGGAAGGGCATCTGTTCCCTTACATAATCGTTGCTAATCATGCTCACTAAGGGAAAAAAAAAAGGCAAGAGTCGGTATTTTTCCATTGATGCACATACTCATTCTACTTTTCACAAAGGGGAAAATAATGAAAACTCTCGCTGCAAAACAACCCTGTGTGGAATGTATCAAGTCAAATGCCAAGTGTTCTTTGGCCTTTGACTTCAATTCCTGAATTACTGGTCTAACTCTTCTTTGTTTATGCTATCCTTAGTGAACAAAAATTTTTGGATACCACTCACACATGTTTTCAACCTGTGTGATCATGTGCCCGCAGTGAGGCAAAGACTGTCTCCCTTTATTTTTTCCCCCTAAACAACATCTCCATTGCGTAGCTTTAAAAAAAAAAAAAAAAACTATCCGAAGTAGGTGCTTGGTAAATATTTACTGATTTAATAAATGGCCATTTGATTAAATACATGGTCATTTGATTTAATACTGAGAAATGTTTTCTCCATGTATATTTCCCATTACAAATTTGCTGATAGACCCTATTGGGGGACATTGCTAATGAAGTTTAGAAGTAGTTTCAGAGATGGTAAATAACAGATTAAATGGCATATGACAAAGAAGAATTGTAATTATGTCAGAATCTTCTTTGTGAGCAAAGTATAGTTTATATAGAAATTTCTCCTGAAGATTTTCAGTAATTTTATTATTTCTATAAATTACCATAATACTGAATGCACCATTATTAGCATTTCATTGGAATCTCAAACTGAATACATGACAAAGCATATTTTTTGTTCAGGAGACTATGACATAAACTTGCAGCCTTTTATAAATGTTCAATTTAAAGTAGAAACTATAAATATGCAGTTCTATTTTGTTTTCTTTCAACTTCTATAAAATTATTTTCATTTTTTCCTTTTTATAAGTGATTGACATGATTCCATAGGAATTTTTCAACCAAATTAATGGCTATTTTTTTTCAAATTAATTTCATGGCTTCTATTAATACACCATTCTCCACAAAATGTATAAGATGGTTTTAAAGCCAAGAATGCAAAGACAGAATAATATGTTGTATGGTAAAAGTGCCAGTTGGATATAAAACATATGGGTAAAACAAAAACTTGTCAGATTGATAAAAATTAGGGCTTGCTTTTTGTTTAAAAAAATTATGAGGCATGAGAGATTTAAAGCAAATATTGCTGAACATTTTTTATTTGCCAGTGTCCCCTGCTACAAATCTCATTATAAAAGGTTGGTCAGATTTTAGCCTTCCATGATTTCCATTTGGTTTCTAAAATAGTCAGTCTGGAAATATCAGTGAGCACTTACTTCCAAGTATAAGTTTTGGGGAATGAAACTAGAAATTGGCCCAAAAGCATATTCATTTTTGTACTGCTGTGAAATTAAATCATTACTTTAAAGTTTTATAATTTAGGCATGCATATCTTCATTCCTTAGAAATTCTTATATATATGGTATATTCAGTAATATATTCAAATGAGATATATGTTTATTTTTTCCAAATCCATTTAATTCTATTAATTTTATATTTCTCTACTATCTATAAAATATTAATTGTTCTTTCCCACTTACATATCCTGGCATTACATCCACAGTATTTAATGTAAAATAATTACTGACCAAATACATTTGAAGAATATGATTAAGCATTAATAAATTGAGGAGAAATGAGATCTATCCCTTTAACAATTTCACAGCACATTACTTTCACAAATTTGGAAGTTAATTCATCTGGAATTATACACACTAATTCCAAGAAGCCTGTTGAAATCCATTATCTGTAGAACATTGAAGGCAACATACATGGGAAACAGAGTGAGCTTTAAAGCAGCCACAGCTGTGGAACTTTGGACACCTTCCTATCTCTTAACTGTCATTCTTTTATCAGGAAAATGGGCTGTAATGATGAAACCTAAGTTACTAAGGTTAAACTTACTAACACGTGCACCTGGGCATATTAGTCCTACAAAACTGTTGGGTTATTTGCTTTTAATTTCTTTCCTCTCCTCTTTTCTCCTTGGCAATATGTTGGTGCTTAAGAATGTGACCTCTGTTTAGAATATTTACAAGTAAATGTAGCTGTTTCATTAAACAGCTCTAATAACTGGGAAAAAAATATTCCATTGCTCTTTTCTTCAGTTTTCTCATCTATAAATTGGGGATAATAATATCAGTGCTTACTTCTTAGGGTTTTTCCTGAGTATTAAAAAAGTTAAAACATGAATGAGTAATGCCTGGCTCATAATATAGGTTCAATAACTTTAGATATTCTTTTTTTTTTTTTTTTTTTTTTTTTTGGTGGTACGTGGGCCTCTCACTGTTGTGGCCTCTCCCATTGCGGAGTACAGGCCCCGGACGCGCAGGCTCAGCAGCCATGGCTCACGGGCCCAGCTGCTCCGCGGCATGTGGGATCTTCCGGGACCGGGGCAAGAACCCTTGTCCCCTGCATCAGCAGGCGGATTCTCAGCCACTGTGCCACCAGGGAAGCCCTAGATATTCTTAATGCCTAGAAACAGAGGATGTGATTTCTCAATAATATTTACCAGTGACAGTATTTTTCCATATCTGTAGTGGGTTAAAGAGTGTCATCTCAAAATTCATGTCAAATCAGAACCTCAGAATGTGATCTTATTTGGAAATAGGGTCTTACTGATGTAATTAATGATCAAGATGAGATCATATTGGATTAGGGTGTGTTAGTTTCTGCTGTATAACAAAGTTAATCAGCTGTATGTATACATATATCCCCATATCCCCTCCCTCTTGTGTCTCCCTCTGACCCTCCCTATCCCACCCCTCTAGGTGGTCACAGAGCACTGAGCTGATCTCCCTGTGCTATGCAGCTGCTTCCCAGGAGCTATCTATTTTACATTTGGTAGTGTATATATGTCAATGCTACTCTTTCATTTTGTCCCAGCTTATCCTCCCCCTCCCCATGTCCTCAAGGCCACTCTCTGCATCTGTGTCTTTATTCCTGTCCTGCCCCTAGGTTCATCAGAAATTTTTTTTTTTTTTAGATTCCATATATATGTGTTAGCATACGGTATTTGTTTTTCTCTTTCTGACTTACTTCACTCTGTATGACAGACTCTAGGTCCATCCCCCTCACTACAAATAACGCAATTTCATTTCTTTTTATGGCTGAGTAATATTCGATTATATCTATGTACCACATCTTCTTTATCCATTCATCTGTCGATGGACACTTAGGTTGCTTCCATGTCCTGGCTATTGTAAATAGTGCTGCACTGAACATTGTGGTACATGACTCTTTTAGAATTATGGTTTTCTCAGTATGTATGCCCAGTAGTGGGATGACTGGGTCATATGGTAGTTCTATTTGTAGTTTTTTAAGGAACCTCCATACTCTTCTCCATACTGGCTGTATCAATTTACATACCCACCAACAGTGTAGGAGCGTTCCCTTTTCTCCATACCCTCTCCAGCATTTATTGTTTGTAGATTTTTTGATGATGGCCATTCTGACTGGTGTGAGGTGATACCTCATTGTGGTTTTGATTTGCATTTCTCTAATGATTAGTGATGTTGAGCATCCTTTCATGTGTTTGGTGGCAATCTGTATAACTTTTCTAGAGAAATGTAGGTCTTCTGCCCATTTTTGGATTGGGTTGTTTGTTTTTTTGATATTGAGGTACATGAGCTGCCTATATATTTTGGAGATTAATCCTTTGTTAGTTTCTTTGTTTGCAAATATTTTCTCCCATTCTGAGGGTTGTCTTTTCGTCTTGTTTGTAGTTTCATTTGCTGTGCAAAAGCTTTTAAGTTTCATTAGTCCCATTTGTTTATTTTTCTTTTTATTTCCATTTCTCTAGGAGGTGTGTCAAAAAGGATCTTGCTGTGATTTTATGTCATAGACTGTTCTGCCTGTGTTTTCCTCTAAGAGTTTTATAGTGTCTGGCCTTACATTTAGGTATTTCATCTATTTTTAGTTTCTTTTTGTGTGTAGTGTTAGGGAGTGTTCTAATTTCATTCTTTTACATGTAGCCGTCCAGTTTTCCCAGCACTACTTATTGAAGAGGCTGTCTTTTCTCCATTGTATATTCTTGGCTCCTTTGTCAAAGAAAAGGTGATCGCATGTGCATGGGTTTATCTCTGGGCTTTCTATCTTGTTCCATTGATCTACATTTCTGTTTTTGTGCCAGTGCCATACTGTCTTGATTACTGTAGCTTTGTAGTATAGTCTGAAGTCAGGAAGCCTGATTCCTCCAGCTCCATTATTCTTTCTCAAGATTGCTTTGGCTATTCAGGGTATTTTGTGTTTCCATAGAAATTGTAAAATTTTTTGTTTTAGTTCTGTGAAAAATGCCATTGGGAGCTTGATAGGGATTGCATTGAACCTGTAGATTGCTTTCAGTAGTATAGTCATTTTCACAATATTGATTCTTCCAGTCCAAGGACATGGTATATCTCTCCATCTGTTTGTGTCATCTTTGATTTCTTTCATCAGTGTCATATAGTTTTCTGCGTACAGGTCTTTTACCTCCTTAGGTAGGTTTATTCCTAGGTATTTTATTCTTTTTGTTGCAGTGGTGAATGGGATTGTTTCCAAATTTCTCTTTCTGTTCTTTTCTTGTTAGTGTATAGGAATGCAAGAGATTTCTGTGCATTAATTTTGTATCCTTCAACTTTACCAAATTCATTGATTAGCTCTAGTAGTTTTCTGGTAGCATCTTTAGGATTCTCTGTGTATAGTATCATGTCATATGCAAATAGTGACAGTTTTACTTCTTCTCTTCCAATTTGTATTCCTTTGATTTCTTTTTCTTCTCTGATTACCATGGCTAGGACTTCCAAAACTATGTTTAATAATAGTGGTGAAAGTGGATATCCTTGTCCTTTTCCTGACCTAAGAGGAAATGATTTCAGTTTTTCACCATTGAGAATGATGTTTGCTTTGGGTTTGTTGTATATGGACTTTATTATGTTGAGGTAGTTTCCCTCTATGCCCACTTTCTGGAGAGTTTTTATCATAAGTGGTTGCTGAATTTTGTCAAAAACTTTTTCTGCATCTATTGAGGTTATCATATGGTGTTTATCCTTCAGTTTGTTAATATGGTGTATCACATTGATTGATTTTCATATATTGAAGAATCCTTGTATTCCTGGGATAAACCCCACTTGATTATGGTATATGATCCTTTTAATGTGCTGTTGGATTCTGTTTGCTAGTATTTTGTTGAAGATTTTTGCATCTGTGTTCATCAGTGATATTGGTCTGTAGTTTTCTTTTTTTGTGACATCTTTGTCTGATTTTGTTATCAGGGTGATGATGGCCTCATAGAATGAGTTTGGGAGCATTCCCAACTCATTTGGAAGAGTTTGAGAATGATAGGTGTTAGCTCTTCTCTAACTGTTTGATAGAATTCACCTGTGAAACCATCTGGTCCTGGGCTTTTGTTTGCTGGAAGATTTTTATTCACAGTTTCAATTTCAGTGCTTGTGATTGGTCTGTTCGTATTTTCTATTTCTTCCAGGTTCAGTCTCGGAACGTTGTACTTTTCTAAGAATTTGTCCCTTTCTTCCAGGTTATCCATTTTATTGGCATATAGTTGCTTGTAGTAGTCTCTCATGATCCCTTGTATTTCTGCAATGTCAGTTGTTACTTCTCCTTTTTCATTTCTAATTCTGTTGATTTGAATCTTCTCCCTTTTTTTCTTGATGAGTCTGGCTAATGGTTTATCAATTTTGTTTTTCTTCTCAAAGAACCAACTTTTAGTTTGATTGATCTTTGCTATCATTTCCTTCATTTCTTTTTCATTTATTTCTGATCTGATCTTTACGATTTCTTGCCTCCTGCTAACTTTGGGTTTTTTTGTTCTTCTTTCTCTAATTGCTTTAGGGTTAAGTTTAGGTTGTTTATTTGAGATTTTTCTTGTTTCTTGAGGTAGGATTGTATTGCTATAAACTTCCCTCTTAGAATTTTGCTTTTGCTGCATCCCATAGGTTTTGGGTCATCATGTTTTCATTGTCATTTGTTTCTAGGTATTTTTTTATTTCCTTTTTGATTTCTTCTGTGATCTCTTGGTTATTAGTAGTGTATTGTTTAGCCTCCAGGTGTTTGTATTTTTAAGGTTTTTTTTCCTGTAATTGATATCCAGGCTTACAGTGTTGTGGTCGGAAATGATACTTGATACGATTTCAATTTTCTTAAATTTACCAAGGCTTGATTTGTGACTCAAGATATGATCTATCCTGGAGAATGTTCCATGAGCACTTGAGAAGAAAGTGTGTGCTTTTGTTTTTGGATGGAATGTCCTATAAATATCAATTAAGTCCATCTTGTTTAATGTATCATTTAAAGCTTGTGTTTCCTTATTTACTTTCATTTTGGATGATCTGTCCATTGGTGAAAGTGGGGTCTTAAAGTCCCCTACTATGATTGTGTTACTGTCAATTTCCCCTTTTATGGCTCTTAGCATTTGCCTTATGTATTGAGGTGCTCCTATGTTGGGTGCATAAATATTTACAATTGTTATATGTTTTTCTTGGATTGATCCCTGGATCATTATGTAATGTCCTTCTTTTTCTCTTGTAATAGTCTATTTTAAAGTCTATTTTTTCTGATATGAGAATTGCTACTTCAGCTCTCTTTTGATTTCCATTTGCATGGAATATCTTTTTCCATCCCCTCACTTTCAGTCTGTATGTGTCCCTAGGTCTGAAGTGGGTCTCTTGTAGACAGCATTTATACAAGTCTTGTTTTTGTATCCATTCAGCCAGTTTATGTCTTTTGGTTGGAGCATGTAATCCATTTATATTTAAAGTAATTATCGATATGTATGTTCCTATTACCATTTTCTTAATTGTTTTGGATTTGTTATTGTAGGTGTTTTCCTTGTCTTGTGTTTCCTGCCTAGAGAAGTTCCTTTAGCATTTGTTGTAAAGCTAGTTCGGTGGTGCTGAATTCTCTTAATTTTTGCTTGTCTGTAAAGGTTTTAATTTCTTCGTCAAATCTGAATGAGATCCTTTCTGGGTAGAGTAATCTTGGTTGTAGGTTTTTCCCTTTCATCCATTTAAATATGTCCTGTCACTCCCTTCTGGCTTACAGAGTTTCTGCTGGAAGATCAGCTGTTTACCTTATGGGGTTTCCCTTGTATGTTATTTGTTGCTTTTCCCTTGCTGCTTTTAATATATTTTCTTTGTATTTAATTTTTGATAGTTTGGTTAATATTTGTCTTGGCGTGTTTCTCCTTGGATTGATCCTGTATGGGACTCTCTGTGCTTCTTGGACTTGATTGACTATTTCCTTTCCCATTTTAGGGAAGTTTTCAACTATAATCTCTTCAAATATTTTCTCACTCCCTTTCTTTTTCTCTTCTTCTTCTGGGACCCATATAATTCAAATGTTGGTGCATTTAATGTTGTCCCAGAGGTCTCTGAGACTGTCCTCAGTTCTTTTCATTCTTTTTTCTTTTTTCTGCTCTGTGGTAGTTATTTCCACTATTTTATCTTCCAGGTCACTTATCCATTCTTCTGCCTTAGGTATTCTGCTATTGATTCCTTCTAGAGTATTTTTAATTTCATTTATTTAACAGTGTTTAAATCATTGTTTGCTGGCTCTTTAGTTCTTCTAGGTCCTTGTTAAATGTTTCTTGTATTTTCTCCATTTTATTTCTGAGGTTTTGGATCATCTTTACTCTACTCTGAATTCTTTTTTCAGGCAGCCTGCCTATTTCCTCTTTATTTGTTTGGTCTGGTGGGTTTTTACCTTGTTCATTCATCTGCTGCATATTTCTCTGTTTTCTCATTTTGTTTAACTTACTGTGTTTGGGGTGTCCTTTTTGCAGGCTTCAGGTTAGTAGTTCCCATTATTTTTGGTGTCTGCCCCAGTGGGTGAGGTTGGTTCAGTGGCTTGTGTAGGCTTCCTGGTAGTGGGGACTGGTTCCTGTGTTCTGGTGGGTAGGGCTGTATCATTTCCTTCTGGTGGGCAGGGCTGCACTTGGTATGATTTTAGGCAGCCTCTCTACTAATGGGTGGGGTTGTGTTCCTGTCTTGCTAGTTGTTTGGCATTGGGTGTGCAGCACTTGAGCTTGCTGGCTGTTGGGTGGAGGTGAGTATTAGTGTTGAGACAAAGATCTCTGGGAGCCCTCTTGCTCATTGATATTATGTGGGGCCATGAGGTTTTGGGTGGCCCAATATCCTGGACTCGGTCCTCCTACCTCAGAGGCTCAGGCCTGACACCTGGCCAGGGCACTAAGACCCTGCCAGCCACATGGCTCAGAAGAAAAGGAAGAAAGAAAAAAACAAAACCAAAAAAAACCAGACAGACAGAACCCTCAAACAAATGGTTAAAGCAAACCTATACAGACAAAATCACACAAAGAAGAATACAGATACACAGTCACAAAAAGAGAAAAAGGAAAAAATATATATATATATGCATATGTATATATAAAAATGTATATATATAAGGAAGAAGATAACAACGAAACCCATAAACAAATCCACCGATGATAATAAGCTCTCAATAGTAAAGTAAGATAAACATAAAACCAGAAACAAATTAGACACAGAAAGCAAGCCCCAGGTCTACAGTTGCTCCCAAAGTCCTCTGCCTCAATTTTGGGAACACTCGTTGTCTATTCAGGTATTTTTCAGATTCAGGGTTTATCAAGTTGATTGTGGGGATTTAATCCACTGCTCCTGAAGTTTCGTGGAGAAATTTCCCTTTCTCTTCTTTGTTTGCACAGCTCCTGGGGTTCAGCTTTGGTTTGGGCCCGCCTCTGCATGTAGGCTGCTTTCAGGAGTCTGTTCCCCAGCCAGACAGGAGGGGGTTAAAGCAGCAGCTGAGTAGGGCTCTCTTGCTCACTCAGGTGGTGGGGGGGTGGGGGGGGGTACGGTAGTCATAATTGGAATGTGGGGTGAGCCTGAGGCAGCAGAGGCCAGCGTGATGTTGCAGGAGCCTGAGGCACACCATGTGTTCTCCCAGGGATGTTGTCCCCGGATCACGGGACCCTGGCAGTGGCGGGTTGCACAGGCTCCTGAAGGGGTGTGGAGAGTGACCTGCACTTGCACACAGGCTTCTTGGTGGCAGTTGGAGCAGCATTAGCAGTTCATGCCCGTCTCTGGGGTCCAAGCTGATAGCTGTGGCTCGCGCCCATTTCTGGAGCTCATTTAGGCAGTGTTCTGCCTTCTTTGGGCACACGGGGAAGGAATCCCCTCTCCTCACGTTCCCCCAGACAAAGGTCTCTTACCTCTCTGGCAGCGCCAGACTTCTCCCGGACTGCCTCCTGTCTAGCTGTGGAGCACTAGCACCCTTCAGGCTGTGTTCACGCAGCCAACCCCAGTCCTCTCCCTGGGATCCGACCTCCGAAGCCCGAGCCTCAGCTCCCAGCCTCCGCCAGCCCCGGTGTGTGAGCAGACAAGCCTCTCAGGCTGGTGAGTGCTGGTTGGCACCGATCCTCTGTGCGGGAATCTCTCTGCTCTGCGCTCCGCACACCTCTTGCTGTGCTCTCCTCCGTGGCTCCGAAGCTTCCCCTCCACCCACCTCCCTTACCCGCCAGTGAAAGGGCTCCCTAGTGTGTGGAAACTTTTCTTCCTTCACAGCTCCCTCCCAGAGGTGCAGGTCCTGTCCCTATTCTTTTGTCTCTGTTTTTCCTTTCTTTCTTTTGCCCTACCCAGGTACGTGGGGATTTTCTTGCCTTTTCGGAAGTCTGAGGTTTTCTGCCAGCGTTCAGTAGGTGTTCTGTAGGAGTTGTTCCACACATAGATGTATTTTTGATGTATTTATGGGGAGGAAGGTGATCTCGACGTCTTACTCCTCTGCCATCTTGAAGGTCTCCTATTTATGCTTAGAAACGTACTAGGTGAGTTCCCCCCCCACCCCCCGCAGCCATACAGACAGCCTTGCAGGCTCCTGGCCCCTCCCACCAGTTATGCAGCCAACCATGCAGAAAGCCTACCTCACCATCCAGCAGGCCTACAGCCACTATAACAAGTATGGCCTCGTAGCCAGCCAGGCAGGGGGCCAGGCTTGTGTACCAGTAGTCAACCCCACCACAACAGTAGGTTGCATGCAGCCCACAGAGGGGGCATCACTATAGCATATAGCTCCAGAGATCAGAGGGGCAGCATGTTGCACAATGAAATATTATGCAGCCGTAAGAAAATAAATCTTGCCATTTGCAACAACATGGATGGATCTGGAGCATATTATGCTAAGTAGAATAAGTCAGACAGAGAAAAACAAATACTATTTGATCTTATATGTTAAATCTAAAAAACAAAAAAATGAAAACAGATTCATAGATACAAAGAACAAACAGACAGTTGCCAGGGGGGAAGGGGCTGGTGGTGAGGAGAAATAGGTGAAGGGGATCAAAAGGTACAAACCTCCAGTTGCAAAATAAATAAGACATAGGAATGTAATATATGGCGTAAGAATGTGGTCAATAATATTGTAATAACTTTGTATGGCGACAGATGGTTACTAGACTTATCATGATGAAATATCATTTTGTAATGCATACACTTGTCAAATCACTATGTAGTACACCTGAAATGAACATAATTTGTAAGTCACCTATATTTCAGTAAAACTGAAGTTGTTTCATTTAAAAGAAAATTTAGAAAAATGGGAATATAGGCAACTGCCATCCCATAGCAAATATTACATTTCATGCTAAAACTTTGGCATCATTCACATTAAATTCAGGAACTGAACACCTGTTTGGTATGATATTAGAATTTCTCATTAATATTACAAGATAAGAAAATGGTAGATTTATTAATTGGAAGAGAGATAATACTGTCATTATTATTGCATGGTCACCTACTTAAAAACACCCCAGCATAAATGATTAATAAGAATACCCAGAAATGACAACCAGTACCAGACCAACTTACAAAGATTAATAACTTTCCTCTAGACTAGCAACAAAGTATGTGAGATTTTAATAATAGCAGAATTCACAGTGGCAGTGAAAAACTTTTAAGTATTTAGGAATCAACCTAACAGAAAACGCAGAAAATCATTACACCCTATACAGGAAAGAATGGCAAAAATTAGGAAAGGTTAATATCAAGTGTTAGCAAGGATTTATGGAGTACAATTGTCGGTCTTTAGCAAAATTATGAGTGTGGATACCCAATGATTCAGTGCTCTTACTTAAGTATATATGGTTGTGTCAGTTTTAGGTTAGGTAATGCTTTAGTAACAAATACTTTCAAAATCTCAAACCAGCGCTGATTTATTCTTACACTGTGTGTCCATTATGGAACTCGTGGAGGGTGTTATCCTCATGTCTGGATACAGACTGACCAAGAAATACCGTCTGTACTATTGCTGGTCAATGTGGCAGATAAAAAGAGTGTTTTGGAGGGGTTCTCCCATCAAAAATTCGATAGTTGGGCCAGAACTGACAGATGTCACTCTGTCGCACTGTCCCACTCCATTATTTGCCCCAAAGGCAGAGAGGCAGAAATATTTCATGAGCAGTATTACTGGTAACCACGGTTTGCCCTCTGGTCATTTGGCCCACTCTCCTTCCTACAGACAAACTACACTCAGTCCAATTTTGCATCTGGTCATAGGCATCAGCTTGAAGTCCAGGATCTCTGGGTGATATCTGATAGTCTCTACATCAAACCCAAATGTGTCTCTTCTCAGTTTGGAGAAATAAAAAAATTAGCCGCCTCCACACTGCCAGTATACCCTGGTGGAACAAGGAGTCGCGTTAAATGCTCTTCTTCACAAAGGTGCGGGAATAATATGGACGCAGCAGTTATTGGTCCGTTGAAATTCTGAAATATATATGGGGAGCAAGTTAAAATCTAATGTGCTCTTATCAAATGAAATTGAGTTATTTGTAGTGAGGTGGATGGACCTAGAGACTGTCATACAGAGTGAAGCAAGTCAGAAAGAGAAAAACAAATACCGTATGCTAACACACATATATGGAATCTAAAACAAAAAATTGGTTCTGAAGAACCTAGGGACAGGACAGGAATAAAGACACAGACATAGAGAATGGACTTGAGGACACAGGGAGCGGGAAGGGTAAGCTGGGATGAAGTGAGAGTGTGGCATGGACATATATACACTACCAAACGTAAAATAGATAGCTAGGGGGAAGCAGCTGCATAGCACAGGGAGATCAGCTCCGTGCTTTGTGACCACCTAGAGGGGTGTGATAGGGAGGGTGGGAGGGAGACACAAGAGGGAGGAGATATGGGGATATATGTATACATATAGCTGATTCACTTTATTAGAAAGCAGAAACTAACACACCATTGTAAAGCAATTGTACTCCAATAAAGATATTGAAATAAATAAATAAATAATGTGCTGTTATCAAAATGAAAGCAAAATTCTCACATGGCATCACATGGGCACTTGTTCAGTAAGTTTATCATGGCATTGTTTGTGGCTCTGGGAGTTGGAATTACCTAGAGGAAATCACTGGGGAAATGGAAAAATAGAATGATTGATGCATACTGTGGAATACAGTGCTATAGTAAAAGTAAGAAACTAAATACTAGACAACAGCATAAACGTATCTCAAAAAGTGTTGCATGAATAAGGTAGATAAGCATGTAAATTTTAAAGAAACAGAAATTTAACAAATATTATCCAGTAATTTATTAATTTTAGGGACATAGTAAACATATCAAAGAAAATGCCTAGGTAGAAAGTAGAATAAGAGTGGGGAGCAGGGAGAAAGCGACAAATAAAATGAGATAAAATGAAACCAGAGCAGCCTTGCATTGATTGCTAATGACCGTGGTCAATGTACTGCAATGCTGGTTCACCTCTACTCTTAGCAGCAAAAGGTGGTAATAAGTAAAAATTCACAAAGAATACATAAACAACACAGTGGTATATAATAGCAGACTGCAATTTACTCACAGCAAAGAGCAAAACATATTTTAATTAGATGTAATGAATTACATATACCAGTTATTTACATAACACAGAGAAGAAATTTTATATAGAAATTTTTCCTTATATTTTGTGGAAACGATGCAAGAGTACAGACTTTTTGTCCAATAGTCCTCATTGTATGTTTGTACTCAATATTGAGTGATGGTGTTTGGAATTTCCTCCCTGGAAAATGAGTCATATAATTCAACACACTAACTGCTTTAGGACTGCAGCCTATATTGGGTTGTGCGTATTTGTTAGCTTTTGGTTGAGTTTTGTTTTGTTTTCCTCAAAAAAGCAAGGAAGCTTGCTGCTGGCTCTGCCAGGCTGCTGGATGGTTTTCAAAAATAAACTTGCTTCTGGAACAAAAGTCTAACTTCACTGACCAGGTTAAGTCTCACAACACCAAAGGCATTTATTTAAAGAAGGAAGAACTTAATTATACACATGAGAACATGGTTTCAATGCTATGGTTAGAAGTGTCCGCTGGAAAATCGGCCACTGTAATATGAGAGTAGAGAGCATATGAAGATGGAAAAATTGTGGACTTGAATATTTATATTTATGACTTTTCTGTTTTGTGGATAAAAAAAGTGGATATGGTCTAGCTTAGAAAATTTTTGATAAATTAGAAGATTATTCTTATATAAAATACCCAATTGGTATCAAGTACAAATGCAATCAGGGCATTTACCACACAAATTAACAGTATTTATCTGTTCCTGATATTCATAATATTAAATGAAAAAACACTATGTTGAAATCGAAAGCATTTTGGTGCTAATAAGTTACAAATTAGTATGTAACTTATCAGTGTTTTATGTTACTTTGAACTAGGTGGAAAAAGTAAATAAAAGTTAATAAAGGAATGTATAAAACTGTATACTTATTTCATTGCCTAGCCTTTTGATTACTATAAATGAGAAAAAAGTAAAATATATTTTCATACCAGTAAGCTTTATTTTACCTGTGGCCAAGATTCAAAAATTGACTTTTTAATTTATTGAGGTGAAATTCACATAACAAAAAATTAATCATTTTATTCTACTTATTATATTTATTTTTAACATCTTTTTTGGAGTATAATTGCTTTACAATGGTGTGTTAGTTTCTGCTGTATAGCAAAGTGAATCAGCTATACATATACTTATGTCCCCATATCTCTTTCCTCTTGCATCTCCCTCCTTCCCACCCTCCCTATCCCACACCTCTACGTGGTCACAAAGCACCGAGCTGATCTCCCTGTGCTATGTGGCTGCTTCCCACCAGGTGTCAGTTTTACATTTAGTAGTGTCTATTAAAATGAACAATTTAGTGACATTTAGTACATTCACGATGCTGTACACTCTCCACCTCTATCTCATTCCAAACCGTTTCTATTACTCCAAAATAAGACACCATACCTCATTAGCAGTTTCTCCCCATTCTCTTCTCTCCTCTCCCCAGCCCCTGGCAACCACCAAGATGTGTTCTGTCTCTAGGGATTTATATTCTTTGGGGATGTCATACAAAAGGAATCGTACTATATGTGACCTTTTGTGTCTGGCTTCTTTTGCGTAGTGTAATGTTTTCAAGGTTCATCCAATGCTGTACATGTGTCAGTAGTTCATTCCCTTTTATGCTGAATAATATTTCATTGTATGTGTATATCACAATGTATTTATGAATTAATCCATTGATGGACATTTGGGCTTTTTCCTCTTTTTGGCTGTTGTTAAGAAAGTTGCTATGAACATGAGCATCCATGTATTTGTGTACCTGTTTTCAATTATTTGGCTGTATACCTATGAGTAGAATTGCTGAATCAAATGGTAAATACCAATTTTAACTTTTGAAGAACTTCTTTTTTTCTTCTGAGGCTAAAGAATTTTTAGCACTCTCTCCTCATGACCACTGTGTATGTATGTGTATGCGTGTGTGTGTGTCTGTGTGTGTGTGTGTGTGTGTGTATGGTGAGGGGACTGAGATGAAACGAAAGGGAACATCTAAGAAACTACCTGATCGTTTCGAGTAAATACCCTTTACCTTTCCTGTATTATTCGAAAACTGTGTTTGGTATATTTAGAAGTGGAGTGAGGGAAAAAAGGTTATTTAAAATCCTAATTTAGTTTTTATTAAACAGCCTTTCAAATGGTTTATATTTTCTAATTTGAATAATTTGAGGTCTAATCTTTACTTTTAGCTCCATTTGGTATCTGAAATTTGTCTTTATACACTTAATGATATGTTTATTTACTCTTTTAGAATGGCTTAAAAGCAATTTTTAAAACAATAGGTTTAATTAAGCTTAAACAGCAAAACTGGAGGTATATTTTTTAAGAATTAACATAACAACTTTCTTACAATTCTGCCTCTTCATTAAAAGTTATAAAAATACACGTGGTAAAAATTAAACACAACATATTAAGCATTAGTACAAAATAATGAATTATTTAAATAATGATTATCCTTTAAATGAAGACTCTTATTAGGAAGACTTTGATTCCCTCCATTTTTAGTTTTAGTTGTACAGAGATTCCCATTCTGTGTGATGTATCCATGCGAACCCTTCCCATTCTCTTACTTTATAAGTACCTTAAAATAATAGAGAATGTTATCTATTTTTAAAGTAAATTTATTATACAATTAAATAACTTTAAAATATAATTTTATTATTAGTTAATTAAGATTAATATTGGTTTGAGGTTAAAAATCTACATATATAGCTCAGAGAAAAATCTATGTATAGATTAGAGAAAAATCTATATATATATTACATTTTGTTAAATTCAAAGATAACAGACAGTTGTATTCTCCTAGGGGTTATAATTTAAGGATCACATCTATGTATGACCCAGGAGTTATCCTAACTCATTTCTCTCTAGTCACAGTGCTACTTTATGTACTTAATGACTTTGCATTAAGGTCCACAAGTAAAGTACAGCATGGTGACTAGAGTTAATAATACTGTCTTACGTATTTGAAAGTTGCTAAGAGAGTAGATCTTAAAAGTTCTCATCACAAGAAAAGAATTCTGTAACTGTGTGGTGGCAGATCTTAACTAGACATTATGGTGATCATTTTGCAATATACATAAGTATCGAATCATTATGTTGTACATCTGAAACTAATATAGTGTTGTATTTCATTTATACCGTAATTTTTAAAATTCCATGAATAGAGTGATGTTGAAAAATCTCCAAGATATATTAAGGAGAAAAAATAGTTTTTAAAATAACACACATAGTAAACTTTCTGTAAAAAAAAAAGGGGGGGGGCAAATAATATATATTTATGCTTATTTGTATGTGCTTAAGCAGGAAGGATAGACTTATGAATTATACATAAGAAGTTAGTAAGATCAGTTATGGGTAAGAGTAGGGTAGATAATGATAATGTCTAGTTGGGAGACGGGTGTGAATGGAAGACTTTTCACTGTTCATCTTTTTACAGTTTATTGTTTTTGAACCCTGTGAATATATTACCTAGTGAAAATTGTCTTTCATTTGTTGTAAGCTGTTCAGAAAGCCCACATTTTCAAAGCCAAACTTTTTACCAGATAATGCAATTATGAAAAGATCATTCTTAAAGAGAATTACAATTATACAGTAAAACTTGTCATAAACCTTATATTTTGATTGGTTTTCTTCTCCCCCAAATTCCCTAATAAGAAGCTCATTTTATTCACTTCATGATTAATGTGCCTTCTGTAACTTTACCATAAGATGGGTTTTCCATGTGACATTAACTTATAAACTTTAAGTTGACTAGGAAACCCAAACACAGGTCTGAATTACAAACTTCAGTAGTTTTCTAAGCAGGAAAGACAAGGTGTGCCACTTTCTATAAACAGAAAGGCTAAGTTTACTGTAAATGAAATGACTCATTCTTCCCTGTTGTTTTTGTTCTTTTGAGTACTTCAGATGGCTCACAGAAAGGAGATCAAAGTTGGATTTTGTAGGTTTACCGCACGGTATTGTCAATTTACTAGACTAGAACTATGGTTATTAAAAAGTAAGTGGGGGGGCTTCCCTGGTGGCGCAGTGGTTGAGAATCCGCCTGCCGATGCAGGAGACACGGGTTCGTGCCCTGGTCCGGGAAGATCCCACATGCCGCGGAGCAACTAAGCCCGTGAGCCATGGCCGCTGAGCCTGCGCGTCCGGAGCCTGTGCTCCGCAATGGGAGAGGCCACAACAGTGAGAGGCCCGCATACCGCAAAAAAAAAAAAAAAAAAAAAAAAAAAAAAAAAAAGTAAGTGGGGGACTCCCTCCCTGCCACACAAACACACACACACATATATATAAACACTACACGCCATCCAGGCTTACACACACACACACACACACACACACACACACACACACACACACACACACACATATATAAACACTACACGCCATCCAGGCTTACGTCCTTTGAGCACAGTTTGCTTTATTGCACTTCACAAATCCTAAGTTTTTTATAAATAGAAGGTTGGGAGCAACCCTGTGTGTTATAAGTCTGTTGGCACCATTTTTCCAACAGCATTTGCTCATTTTGTGTTTCTGGGTCACATTTTGGTAATTCTCATCATATTTCAAACTCTTGCATTATTATTACATTTTTTATGGTGATCTGTGACCAGTGATCTTTGACGTTATTATTGCAAAAAGATTATGACTAGTTGGAAGCCTCAGATGATGGTTAATATTTTTTAGCAATAAAAGATTTTTTAAATTAAGATGTATACTTTTCTTTAGACATAATGCTATTGCATACTTACTAGATTACAGGATAGTGGAACCATTATTTATATACACTGGGAAACAAAAATTCATGTGTGACTCGCTTTATTACAGTGGTCTGGAAACAAACCTGTAATGTCTCCCAGGTATATCTGTACACACTTACTTTGAACTGAATAAGAAGGAAACATTTCTCTTGAAATTAAATTATATATAGTTATTGCTATAATAGAACAGAAATATCTATATCAAACTACTTTAATATGGAGATCCCACTGCAGTGAGCTTAGGTTACCTGACTGTGGTTAAATTGAATTGTGATTTTCAAAAGAAATAATTAAACAAAACAAAAGTAGAGTTTAAACACTTCCACATGTCAGTCATGAAACTCAGAAAATTAAAGCAATCAATATTTTTCTTTATCTAATTTTAGTTATGGATACAATTATGAAACATATTGAAAACTTGAGGATTAACCTGATTCTGTATTCCAGCTACAAAATTTTAAAAGTTTTGTGACTTAAACTGTTCATCAAATTTTGAAGATTAATGTGCCTAAGTACTTCAAATCTAAAAAACAGAGAATATTTAATAGTAATTTAGATATTTACCCCTAACTCTTCAAGGTTGAGAATCGGTCTACCTTAAAATTAATATTTTATTTCTGGAACAAAATTTTCACCCGTGACACCTTTTACATAATCTGGACATGAACTAACTATAAGACAGAAAGAAAATATTGCTAAGGATAGTGGCTTTGCTACAGTGAAGAAGAGTTTTCTATTTGCTTTTCAGCGGGCATTGCAACGTCTATAGAAAATTGCTAAAATCAATGAAATTTCACGTTTAAAACATGACTTCTAAATAGAACATAAGTGGTATAATAAAATAATATGTGTCTATATACCATACACTTAATAAAAGAAATAGAGTTCATTTTTTAACTAAAACACTATATTTAATTATTAACAATAAACCAGGAAAAGGGTTTACTAAAACTTTGCTCTTTAATTACAAAGGCAAAGACTGAACTTTGCTTAAGTATATGCAAAAATAGAATGATCCTCAGACAAGTTACCATTAACTGATATTGTTCTAACAATTTATTTGTTTTTAAGAGGCATCAGCAGGAAGGAGAAACTATTAATTCTACCAAAGCTAACATTTATTTCACTCCAGAACACACAGAACTGGATTTCTAAGCCTCATCCATGTACAGAATATCAAACACCTGCTAGTCATACTTACTTGGAAAAAAAATCAGATTTTTTTTCTGGAAAAATGCAAAAAAGAAAATCATTCGTAAAGAAAAAAAGGTTACTTAACCATGTTTGAAAATAATAATATATAAACTTTCTTTGCTAACTGCTGTCATTCCCCAATCCTTTTCTTTCTCTTTTCCCTATTCAAACTATTGTATTATACTTAAAAACTAAATAAGATGCTCTTAATTGATTTTTGCTGCGATCTAACAGAATCCCAGTCTTGTGACAGCAGTCAGCTCAGGTGAAAATGATCAATTCCTCAAACACTCTTGTATCTAAGAGTCAACATAGTTCTGGCCAGTGAGATATAAGAAGTGTATTGAATGGGACTTCTGAGAGAAGTATCTTGTGTAAGTTTGTGATAAAAAGATTAAAAACCTGTTTCTTTTTTTCCCTCTCTCTTTGAATAGAATGGTTAGAGTTCAACAGTTGTTTTAAACCAAACTTTAAGATGATAGAGCTGTGAGCTGGAAAGAGATAGGGAGTCATCCTGTTAGCCCCTGTACTTCCTAGCTCTAGACTTCTTTCATCTCCTGTAATGTTGTGTTGTATTCTGTCAAATGTGTCTAAATCTAATACTAATACAGTGTTCCTCTGCTTTTCTACAATGCCCGTAACTTTATCACGGTTCATTTTTCAGTGTTAAAATTACTGATTCATTGTACTAGACCAGATTTTTAATTTCATGGAGCAATATTTTTTTCTTTAATAAACCAGGTAATAAAAATATCCTAACATCAAATTTACTTCTTAGCATCATTTCATGAATGAAATAAAAGGTATTTTAACACCAAAAAGGTAGAAATGACTACATATGTATATTTTAAAGAATTTAGATCTATGAAAGCCTTGCAACTTTGTCTTCCCAGAACGCTTAAAATTCTTCATAAAGAAGCATGCACCTTATCCACATAGCATTTTTTGGGAATCACTGTACTCAGCTATGTGTTTCTCAGGGAAGACCCACTATATTGTTCTCCTTCGCAAAGCATCTGTGCTCAAGATATATTTGCTGAATGACTGAATCACCCAAAGAAAAATCTACACCCAAAGAGAAAAAAGAAAAGAAAGAAAAAGTCATCTCTTTTCCTTTACTGGGGCCATGTGAAAATAGTTTAAAATGTTCTGTGCTGATTAGTGCAAAAATGAAAATGATAATTTGTCTGGTGGATTGTTCGTAAAATCTTGTCACTCTAAGAAGGAAAGCCCATTGTCTGTTGGTAATCCATTCCCATATCCTTCTTCACTGACAAGAGCCTGAGTCCTCAAAGGCCACAGGTTTTAGCCTGCTGCCTACAATATAACTTTACACACTGAGCCTCCCTCTGTGGCCTTTAGTTTCCTGCTCTCTGAAAGAGAGACGATGCACCAGACGATATAGTCTTTTTCACTCTGGCCTGCTATGATTATATATCCAACTTAATCCTCTTAGGCTGTGGTGTAAGTCTCCTCTTTCCTTTTCTAACCTCCGAGGAGATGGAGATCACAGTCTGTGTGCTTGAAAATCATTGCTAAATTTATCCTTCGATATTCCTAGGCAACCTGAATTACCTCATTTCCTCTGTTTTTCTTTTTTTTTCTTCCTCACGCTCCCTTAACTGTAGAATCTAAGTTGAATATAATGACTTAAGAATTTATGAATAATATAATGGAAGGTGGGTAGGTGTGATTACTATATTTTACCAGTCCTAGCACTCTGCTCATGTGTGATGTGGCTAGCAGAGAGAATTAGTAGTCAATATTAAAATTGGTCCTGTACATGGAAAAAATGCTAAAAATATGCTTATTAAAAGGAATCTTAGGGCTTCCCTGGTGGCGCAGTGGTTGGGAGTCCGCCTGCCGATGCAGGGGACGCGGGTTCATGCCCCGGTCCGGGAGGATCCCACGTGCCGCGGAGCGGCTGGACCCGTGAGCCATGGCCGCTGAGCCTGCGCGTCCGGAGCCTGTGCTCCGCAACGGGAGAGGCCACAACAGTGAGAGGCCCACGTACCGCAAAAAAAAAATAGTGTATTCTAAAAACATTAGGGAATAATATCCATGGAAGTTTGAAGCAACGTATAAAGACAGAGAGAAAGAGCAAGAAGAGCTCAAGAAGAAGGTTTATCTTACTGTTCCCTTAGGATAGTTCCCATTTCTACTGCACAATTGACGAAATTTTATTTACTTTTAAAATTTTGGACAAAGGCCCTCAGAATTCAACAATAGTTCTCAAAGTATGAAGGTAATTCATCTAACTAAAACTCATTTAGAAATATCAGCGACATCAGAGAACAATAGCAAACTAATTGGAGTGAAGAGATGCTTTATGCTTTTCAGAAGGGCTCTGGGTGTTGTCATATCTCAAATCTGTGGAGGCAGAAGAAACATTCATATTAATGAGTCCAAAATAGATCGAATATTCCTTAGAATACATATTTCTCTGGGGCTGTTTTCCTTCGTTGATGGTGTGTCTTTCTCCTGTGTGTTTACACAAACACAGACACTGAAGGTGCTGAGTTCTGCCCTGGTGCCTCTTTTCCCTCAGGCTCCCTCCCTAGATCAAAGGACAGCACTGTGGTTAAAAGGGAACTAAATTATTTTCAAGGCAGAGAAAAGGGTAGTTCGGGTGTTTACCCGTAAAACTGTTGCTCAACAGTCCATTCACGCCTAACACATTAAATGGTCTACCAACACACATTCTGACTTCATATTGCCAGCATCCAGCTTGGTCCAGAGGACCAATATGGTGCTATTATTTATTTACATTGTGATCTCCAGCATTTATACTTACAAATCAGGGCAGGTCAGAAGTAGAAGGGATTCTAAAACCATTTTATGAAGTTCCCTTTCCACATCTGTAGAATGGGAATAAAATGGTAATAATATTAATCTATATTTTAGATAGCTGCTGAGAAATAACTGAGCCTACATAAAGCAGAATAATACCTATCCCACAGGTCTGTTGTAAGGATTTAAATGGCATCCTATTTGTAAAAGACATTTTTAAATGACATCCTATTTCTAAATAAAGTAAAACATTACTCAGTACTCAACAAATATTACCTAATAATGTCCCGATGATACTACCACTGATGTTGTTTCTAACGTTGATGACAGCTTGTACTTTCAAGGAGTCTTTGTCCAACCTAGACTGCAAACACACACCCAGATCATTTTTTAAAAATGACATAGTACGAGGACTTGAGATGTGCACAGAGCATTAGGGAAGCTCTACACAGGTGCATTCATACGTTTGGCTTGCTCTGGGCTTTGTTTAAAAGTGAAATCAGGAAAGAGTCTATTTGTTGGATCATCTAATCATTGTCTTCTTACATATTTCTGCATCTTTTTGTCTTGAAAAGCCAAAACTGGCAAAGCAGCTAGAATTTATGTGGGGAACACAATATTAGCTGTGTTACTACTAAGCCTGAAGAGACAATGGTAATAATGAAACTGTCAAGAGATTATAAGCATGAGGAATACAAAGCTTTGGTAACAAAAATTCATGCAGGTGTATTGCCTTAGGCAGAGGAAGGAGGCGTATTTAACCCTTTTTCTGAAAGAGAAACATAGCTGCAAACATAGAGAAGCAAGACTAGTTTTTATGAAGACAGGTGGTGTTATCCTTGATGTTACAAATCAAGCCTGACTTGCTTCTTAGAAATTTTTCTTGTTCTGCAGTGGCCAGGAGTTTGTTAGGGCCCAGAACAAGCAAAAGTGAAACCTTCACATGGCCTCAGCAATTAGAAAATAGTAGTATGAGTCCTTGGTGTAGGTCAGGGACTCCTTGAAACATTTGCCATGTTCCCAAAGGCTCCTCGTGTTCCCTAAGGTTCTTCTACAGGAAAAGATCAGTTACAAGGGTAGCCATGCAACTTAGGAATGAAAATCACACTGCTGGGTCCTTCCTTAGACATAGGGAATTAGAATTGATAAGAATTAGAGTTGTGATATGGAAATCTATATTTTTAACAAGTTCCCCCAGGTAATTTTGATGCTTTGCCAAATGCAGCCATTGTTCCAAATTCATACTATGTAGTTACTGCCTCTCTGATACAATAAAAAGACATAAATTGGAAGGATAGCCAGAAAGTGACAATAACTTATTAAACTAAATTTTTAGAGAAAAAAGTGTTAATTCAGTAAAAAATTGCTTTAAAAATTACTTGGAAATCCCAATTAAAACTCTTCCAATTAAAAAGAAATCAATAGGTATATGAATTCTATTGTACTTCATTATGAAGAGCTTTAGGTATGAAAATAATATCAAGAAAAGACAAACCCACATAAGTGAGTTCTTTATAGCAAATTAATCTTTAGTTGTAGAGTATCCATTTAATACTGTAAGCACATTAAGCAATGTCAGATGTAAGAGAATCTCTTTGGGCTTAATTTCCCTTAATGGATTTTGCTGGAAAGCCATAGAGTAATTCTAATGCATATTAAATTCCCAAAGGACACAGATTGCCCAGAGTTATCAAGTTAAATGCAAATAATCCTAAAATACTTTTAGTATTTGAAACTGATGTGATATTGAAATTTGGATTTTAATTTAAAGGACTTATTTACATTGCTTAGCAAATATCCATTTGCTGTTAATTTCCTAAATGTCAAATACCACTTTAATTTTAAAGGCCAGTATATTTTTATAAATATATGTGTGTATGTGTATGAATAAATGTATGTGTATATATGTATATACATATATGTTACCTTTTTTTCAGAATGCCTTTGAAATTATGATGACATTAAGTTTGTAAAATCCTGTTTGGTAACATTTCATATCAAGGGATAAGTAATTGGTATAATTTGTCAGTATCAACTCTGTTCAATACAATAAGTGAATTCTGATTCTAATATTCAAAATATACAGTATTTAAGGCAATAACCACATGGTTTTCTGTCCTCATTTAAGTTAATTTTTGACAGTGGTACCATAAAAAAAAAAGTCTATTCTTTAATTCAGAAAAAAATACTCATGCATTTTCTCTTCCACTCACTCTTGAAAAGGCTCTTATCAATGTCACCTATAACCTACACCAGTGATTCTCAAAACGTGGTCCCCAGACCAGGAATATCAATATCATCAAGGAATTTGTTAGAAATATACATTCTCAAGCTGCTCTCAGACTTAATCAGAAAGTCTGGGTTCTAGCAGTCTGTGTTTTAGCCTGTCCTATAGGCATCCTTGATGACACTGAAGTTTGAAAACCAGGCTCTGTTGAAAGCCAGTGGTCAACGTAACCTCTTCATCTTACTTGCTTTTCAGCAAGAAATGTCACAATCGACAACTTACAATTTAAAAAAAAAATTATTTAATTATGAAATATCTCAGAAGTATAAGAATAATACAAAATACTCATGACCTCACTCCTGCAACTTAACACACATTAAAAGTTTTGCCATTCTTGATTCAAATCATTGTTTGAAAAGAAATGCTTCAGATTCTGGTGAAATCCACTACCTTACCCAAAACCTTTTCTTTCCTTTTTAAGGTAATCGCTATCCTAAATGGGTGTACATCCATTCGATACATGTTTTTATACCTTTACTACCTATGTATATATCCATAAATAAATAGAACGATTTAGTGTGTTTTAAATTTTTATCTAAACACATAAATCTTTACAGTTTGCTTTTTTCACTAAAAATTATGTTTTTGAAATCTGCCGATGAACATATATTGCAATTTAGTTTGTTCTTAAATATTATATACTGTTTTATATTATGAACAATTATTTATAAATTTTTTTATCAATCCTCTACTGGTAGAAATTAATTTTTTTTCTAATAAATGATGCTGCAGTAAACATTCCTGGAATTGTCTTTGTGTGTACCTGTGTGATGTTTTCTAAAATATAATTATATATGTTTCTATGTATATAATTATAAATATTTTAAATTTATATGGTATATTATAAAATTTTAATGACATGTATATATTTTAATACATATGAAACATATTTAATTATTATAGCTATTAATATTACATTTAAGTATTTAATATTAAATATTTAATGTTCAATATTGAAAATATTTAAAATTTCTATTTTAAATACTTAACATTTAAAATAATTTATAATAATTGTAGATATAAAATCTGGTTTGAGGTATATGTGCAGGCCTGCCACAAACACAGCTCCCGGGGCTACAATTTACATTTTCATTTATGTAAACACTGCCCCCTAGAGCTGTGTACTCTGCATCCTAGGCACCTGTAGAAACTTCACTAGACATTGCTAAATACTCATAAATAAACAAACTTGTCATCTGGAATGGTGTCACCATTATTCACCATTATTCTTTTCATTAAAAATATTTTAGTTAATTTTGGACCTTTAATATTCCATATGGATTTTAAAATGACTTTTTTCTTTCTTTATTTTTATTTTATTTTTTTATTGAAGTATAGTTGATTTACAATATTGTGCTAGTTTTAGGTATACAGCAAAGTGATTTAGTTTTATATATACATATATTCTTTTTCAGACTCTTTTGATTTTTTATTAGAATTTCATTATATTTTTATAGATCAATATGGGGAGAATTGATATATTTATTACACTTCATATTCCTACATGTATTCATCTGTTGAGGGCTTTGTGCTTGTCGATAAAGTTTTGCCCCACCAGCCTGCATGTTATTAATTGGATGTCATCGTGGTAAAGTTCCTGAGTTAGCTTACCTGTGTATGTGTGCAGGTCTGCAGTTGGCTGAGTCCTAAAGGTAGCTTTTTGCAAAACTGAAGTACAAGCTGAGAAAGCCAGGCAAATCAGGAGTCCTTTTAGCCTTTTTATTTATTGATTTATCTTGTTCTTTAGTCTCTTTCAATGTTGGGTCTCTCTGCCATGACCGGGGATATTATAAAGAAATTTTATCAGGGCCCACCTAAGCATGAGTATTCTTTGATTCAGTTATTTCTACCAAAAATCACCTTTTGGTCTTACCTCGGGGTGAACTTTCTCAAAGGTTTCCTTTTTTAGGAAAAGTTGCATTGAAAACTGGGGTGAATTTGGAGGAAGGTTAGCTGTGGGGTGATAATGCCATGTAGATCACCACTTTCTATTACCTACAGAAGAAGAAATCTTGAACTTAGATCTGGAAGGAACCATATCCCTTCTACAGATTAAAAGCAAGGCAAAGAAACAAATGAAACCCCCTTGACCCCTAGCCATATATACTGTTTACAAAGGACACAGCTGGTAATAAGGAAGAAGCCCTCTGCAAAAATGCTGTGAGAGTGGGAGGCTGCCTGACATGGTATGGTTTGGTTTTAGTTTTATATTTTCACCCAGCAGCTCCTGGCTGGGAAGCTAGCTACATCAATAATATTCTCTCAGCAAGTTCAAGGTAGAGAAAAGTCAAGCTCCTGGGACTTTACTATTTGTGGGATTTTACTCATAGGTACGGCAAAACTGCCTCTTCCTAAGAGCCCTAAAATACTGCATTTGTACAAAGTACTTTTCTCAGCTAAGTTCTTTAAGGATTTTTTTCTCTCATTAAAAATACCTGACTTGGGCTTCCCTGGTGGCGCACTGATTGTGAGTCTGCCTGCCGATGCAGGGGACGTGGGTTCGTGCCCCGTCTGGGAGGATCCCACATGCCACGGAGCAGATAAGCCCGTGAGCCATGGCTGCTGGGCCTGTGTGTCCGGAGCCTGTGCCCCACAAAGGGAGAGGCCACAATGGTGAGAGGCCCGCGTATCACACACACACAAAAAAATACCTGACTCGAATGGCCATCATCAAAATATCTAGAAACAATAAATGCTGGAGAGGGTGTGGAGAAAAGGGAACCCTCTTGCACTGTTGGTGGGAATGTAAATTGATACAGCCACTATGGAGAACAGTATGGAGGTTCCTTAAAAAACTAAAAATAGAATCACCATATGACCTAGCAATCCCACTACTGGGCATATACACTGAGAAAACCATAATTCAAAAAGAGTCATGTACCACAATGTTCACTGCAGCTTTATTTACAATAGCCAGGACATGGAAGCAACCTAAGTGTCCATCGACAGATGAATGGATAAAGAAGATGTGGCATATATATATACAATGGAATATTACTCAGCCATAAAAAGAAACGAAATTGAGTTATTTGTAGTGAAGTGGATGGACCTAGAGACTGTCATACAGAGTGAAGTAAGTCAGTCAGAAAGAGAAAAATAAAAACCGTATGCTAACACATATATATGGAATCTAAAAAAGAAAAAAGTTCTGAAGAACCTAGGGGCAGGACAGGAATAAAGATGCAGACGTAGAGAATGGACTTGAGGACACGGGGAGGGGGAAGGGTAAGCTGGGACAAAGTGAGAGCGTGGCATGGACTTATATACACTACCAAATGTAAAATAGATAGCTAGTGGGAAGCAGGTACACAGCACAGGGAGATCAGCTCGGTGCTTTGTGACCATCTAGAGGGATGGGACAGGGAGGGTGGGAGGGAGATGCAAGAGGGAGGAGATATGGGGATATATGTATATGTATAGCTGATTCACTTTGTTATAAAGCAGAAAGTAATACAGCATTGTAAAGCAATTATACTCCAATAAAGGTGTTAAAAAAAAACAATACCTGACTCACATATTGGTAATTAACTGTTCACATAGTTCTAGACTGGATGGGGAAAGTATAAAAAATCCCCCCATCCTTTTTTTTTCCTCTCACTCTGGTTATTAATGCAAATGAAGACTTAGATCAAGGAAAGTTAGGATCACTCTTTGTTTGACAATTAACTAAAAAATGCTCACTTTCTAAAGTATTTACTTGGAGGCTTCACAATTTTAGTTACATTCGCAAGGAACTACATGAATGCCAGAAAACAGAGGAAAGATTTATTACTATTTCCTCAATATAATCTCCTAGGGCTTCCCTGGTGGCGCAGTGGTTGAGAGTCTGCCTGCCGATGCAGGGGACAAGGGTTCGTGCCCCGGTCCGGGAAGATCCCATATGCCGCAGAGCGGCTGGCCCCGTGAGCCATGGCCGCTGAGCCTGTGCGTCGGGAGCCTGTGCTCTGAAACGGGAGAGGCCACAACAGTGAGAGGCCCACATACCCCCCAAAAAAACAAAAAACAAAAAAAAAAACAAAAAAAATAATCTTCTAGAGACTGACTGACCCAACATAAGCTTAAGATAAAATTGAAAGCAACTCCCTATTTAAGTAACGTTTTATTCTATTTACCAGTTCCTTATTATATGAATCATAAATTATTTCTTTAATTTTAAATAAAGAGAAAAATGCCAGTGGAAGATATTAGAAGTATAATACATCAAAGCAATACTTCAAAAAGCTTTGAAATCACTGATCTAAAAGCCTTGAAATTACTGACCTAATTAGTCATAATAATCATGTACTTAAGGAAATAGCTGTATTTTCATTTTCAAACTGGACAAGCTTTATTCAACACAAAGGTAAGGATTTTGTTCTGTGAGTAAAACATATCCCTGTTCTTTTCACTAGGACAGAATATGTTAATTTTCTCTTGCCTCTTTTAATCACTACATTTATAAAGGAAAACATTCCAACTTAATATTTTTTCCAAGTAGCCTTCCCTATATTTCACACAATATTTGGAAAGTAAAAGTAGAAAATTATTTTTACAAATTTTGATGAAAACAAAGACATACATACCAAAGGAGCCATTCCAGAAAGGTATGTTAAGTAATTCTTTTAAATAGTCACTGAAGAACAATACCAAAAAGTTTTGCACACAGTTAAAGCAATAAATTTAAATGAACCCATGACCTTTCATCTGTACAACCCAAAGTATATCTGTGGTGTGCATATTGGAGGTGGGAGAGGGCAAAAAGGAAAGTATAGAAACTAAAAATAAATACAAAATAAATCTATAGTGGTTTAAAAACATGTCCCCAGATTCTTTGACAGTCCTTCCATCAAGAATTGGGACTTACGTTCCCTCCCCTCCAAACTGTGTGGGGCTTTATAATTGCCTTGACAAATACTGTAGAATGTAACACAAGGGACATGACAATGCTGTGGCTTCTGAGGCTTGGTTTGAAAAGGCCATGTAATGCTGGCATCCCTGGAGACACTTGCTGTGAGAGCCTTCACTTACCACGTGGAAAGACTGCATTCAGAGCCTGGAGCCCATGAAGAGAGAGAAAGAGAGAGAGAACCACGGAGCTCTTTGTGTCTTCCCAGCCCAAGTACCAGATACCTGAATGACGAATCCAGATATGATTCTTACCACTATCTGACTGCAATCCAGTGAGAGACCCTGAGCAAACTGTCTACCTGAGCCCACATCCCAGGTGTGCAAACAAAATAAATGGTGGTTATTCTTTTAAGCCACTGTTTAGGATGGCTTGTTACACAGCAGCAGAAAGATCAGTATGTGATAAAATTAGTATACTCATCGTAGGTGAACATAAAATAATACTTTCTCAGACTGGTAAGCATAATTACCATATAACCTCATATAAATTAGATGTCAACCTAATAATAAAAACATATTCAAGGTAGATGCTGACATAATATATTTTCCAACAGTGGAAATATTATCATTTGTTTTCCTTATGTTATTAATATCAATAATTGCTGTGATTTCAAGGTTACCATTTCTCTATTTTTATAACATACTTTGAGAATAGCACTACTACTTGAAAGCAGGATGCAAGAATATGATTTACTCTATATTTTTCTTGCTGAAAATAAGTAGCTCTTTATCTGTCAAAGTTCTTCCCTAAGAAAATTGTGTTTCCTTATTATAATTTCCATTAACTTATTCTATGTAATATTCTTTCTCGATGGAATTATTGGTTTAAAATGCCTCCATCTTTTTTTCTTTTTTTAAGTTATTTTTGGCTGCGTTGGATCTTCATTGCTGCGCGCGGGCTTTCTCTAGTTTTGGAGAGTGGGGGCTACTCTTCATTGCGGTGCACGGGCTTCTCATTGCGGTGGCTTCTCTTGTTGCAGAGCACGGGCTCTAGGTGCACGGGCTTCAGTAGTTGTGGCACACGGGCTCAGTAGATGTGACTCGCGGGCTCTAGAGCATAGGTTCAGTAGTTGTGGCACACGGGCTTAGTTGCTCTGCGGCATGTGGGATCTTCCCGGACCAGGGCTCGAACCCATGTCCTCTGCATTGGCAGGCAGATTCTTAACCCCTGCACCACCAGGGAAGTCCCCCATCTTCTTTTAATAACTGCTGGTTTTCATGATCATAGATCTGTTTTCCTAAATTAGGTGCAATGTAAATATAGGACTTAGTTATATTTCTATACAGATTCACTGTTATCCTCCTTTAGCTTTATATATAGTCAATCCTTATTTCTAACTACAGTAAAATGCAAAATAAAAATCCAGATGCTGTATCATTATTCTTTTGTTATCACACCTTTTTCTCTCATTTGTTGCTTTTTAAAAATTTTTATTGGAGTATAGTTGATTTACAATGTTGTATTAGTTTCAGGTGTACAGTAAAGTCAATCAGTTATATATGCATATATCCACTCTTTTTTAGATTCTTTTCCCATATAGATCATTACAGAGTGTTGAGTAGAGTTCCCTCTGCTATACAGTAGGCCCTTATTAATTATTTTATATATAGTAGTGTGTATATGTCAATCCCAATCTCCCAGTTTATCCCCCTTCCTCCCTTTCCCACTGGTAACCATAAGTTTATTTTCTACATCTGTGACTATTTCTGTTTTGTAAATAAGTTCATTTGTATCATTTTTTTAGATTGTACATATAAGCTATATCATATGATATTTAACTTTGTCCGACTTACTTCACTCAGTATGACAATCTCTAGATCCATCCATGTTGCTGCAAATGGCATTATATTATTTTGTTCTTTTTTATGGCTGAGTAATATTCCACTGTATATATGTACCACATCTTCTTTATCCATTCCTTCATCAGTGGACATTTATGTTGCTTCCATGTCCTGGCTAATGTAAATAGTGCTGCAGTGAACATTGATGTGCATGTATCTTTTCAAATTATGGTTTTCTCCAGTGTAATTGCTGGATCATATGGTAGCTCTATGTTTAAGTTTTTAAAGGAACTTCCAAACTGTTCTACATAGTGGCTGTACCAATTTACATTTACACCAACAGTGTAGGAGGGTTTCCCTTTCTCCATACTCTCTCCAACATTTATTGTTTGTAGATTTTTTGGTGATGGCCATTCTGACTGGTGTGAGGTGATACCTCATTATAGTTTTGATTTGTATTTCTCTAATAATTAGTGATGTTGAACATCTTTTCATGTGCTTTTTGGCCACCTGTATGTCTTCTTTGGAGAAATGTCTATTCAGATCTTCTGCCCATTTTTTGATTGGCTTGTCTGTGTTTTTGATATTGAGCTGCATGAGCTGTTTGTATATTTTGGAGATTAATCCCTTGTTGGTCACTTTGTTTGCAAATATTTTCTCCCATTCTGTGGGTTGTCTTTTCGTTTTGTTTATGGTTTCCTTTGCTGTGCAAAAGCTTTTTAGTTTAATTAGGTCCCATTTGGGTTTTTTTTTTGTTTTTATTTTCATTACTCTGGGAAGTGGATCCAAAAAGATATTGCTGCAATTTATGTCAGAGGGTGTTCTTCCTGTGTTTTCCTCTGAGTTTTATAGTATCTGGCCTTACATTTAGGTCTTTAATCCATTTGAGTTTATTTGTTTGTATGGTGTTATAGAGTATTCAAATTTCATTCTTTTACATGTAGCTGTCCAGTTTTCCCAGCACCACTTATTGAAGAGGCTGTCTTTTCTCCATTGTATATTCTTGCCTCCTTTGTCATAGCCTAGTTGACCATAGGTGTATGGGTTTATCTCTGGAGGTTCTATCCTGTTCCATTCATTTATATTTCTGTTTTTGTGCCAGTACCATACTCTCTTGATTACTGTAGGTTTGCAGTATAGTCTGAAGTCAGGGAGTCTGATTCCTCCAGCTCCGTTTTTCCTTCTCAAGATTGCTTTGAGGGAGAGAGGGTGATGCAAGAGGGAAGAGATATGGGAACATATGTATATGTATAACTGATTCAGTTTGTTGTAAAGGAAAAACTAACACACTATTGTAAAACAATTATACTCCAATAAAGATGTTAAAAAAAAAAAAAAGATTGCTTTGACTATTCAGGATCTTTTGTGTTTCCATACACATTGTAAAAATTTTTATTCTAATACTGTGGAAAATGCCATTGGTAATTTGATAGGTATTACATTGAATCTGTAGATTGCTTTAGGGTAGTATAGTCATTTTGACAATATTGATTCTTCCAGCCCAAGAACATGGTATATCTCTCCATCTGTTTGTGTCATCTTTGACTTCTTTCATCAGCACCTTATAGTTTTCTGAGTACTGGTCTTTTCCCTTCTTAGGTAGGTTCATTCCTAGATATTTTATTCTTTTTGATGCAATGGTACGTGGGATTTTTTTCCCTTAATTTCTCTTTCTGATCTTTTGTTGTTAGTGCATAAAAATACAAGAGATTTCTGTGTATTATTTTTGTATCCTGCCACTTTACTGAATTCATTGATGAGCTCTAATAGTTTTCTAGTAGTGTCTTTAGGATTTTCTATGTATAGTATCATGTCATCTGCAAACAGTGACAGTTTTACTTCTTTTCTAATTTTGATTCCTTTTATTTCTTTTTCTTCTTTAATTGCCATAGCTAGAACTTCTAAAACTATGTTGAATAAAAATGGCAAGAGTGGACATCCTTGTCTTGTTCCTGTTCTTAGAGGAAATGCTTTCAGTTTTTCACTGTTGAGAATGATGTTAGCTGTGGGTTTGTCGTATATGACCATTATTATGTTGAGGTAGGTTTCCACTATGCCCACTTTCTGGAGAGTTTTTATCATAAATGGGTGTTATTTATTTATCTTTTGTACAAGTTAAGATATTGTAAGGTTTTCACTTGCTTCCAGACACTGGAGTGGATCAGACATTTAATTGACTCTCAGGGTCTGAAATCAACCAGGTTAAGTTTAAGTCTTGGTCTTGTAGTAGTTAGCTTTTATGGAGTAACAAATCATTTCACAAATCAGGGGATTAAAACAACCACGGTAAAAAAAAAAAAAAACCACGGTTTATTTAGCTCCTGATTGTTTAGTTGGGTAATTGGGTTGCCTGAGCTGGGCAGTTGTTTTGGTCTGGGCTGGTTTCTCAGACATGCATGCCAGTAGAATTACATGCTTAATATAAAATTGATACTTTACCAAACACCTAATTCCTTTCAATTTAAGCTTTTAATTTCCACTTAGTTGCAGAGAGAAGGCAAAGAAGTTCTCACAGTTAATGTGACTTGATTACTTGAGACAATTATCTGTATAAAGAGAATAATCCTTCAAAAACACCATGGTTGTTAATGAAGGAGAAATATTCATTGATAAACCATCCCTAGTCTAATAAAACAATATTAAACAGAAACAAGAAAAATAAATTGTTGCCTTAAGAATCATTAAATAAATTAATTTTGATGAGAGGGTTGCTTCTTTTAGAAGCTTCTTTCCATCCTCTAAAATTTTTGCACCAAATTATTTCTTCTGTGGTACTTACTTCCTCTAATTCATGCTTTACAGAAAGATTCTACTATGATTCAGCCATAGAGAGAGAATTCTTTATTAGTCAGGATTTATTCTTTTCTGAAGAATTTGCTTTCATACTGTGTTGCAAATTTCTGAGGCAGCAAAACTCATTGGAAAAATACTGTGTAAAAAGTTAAAGAAGTCTAAAATGATGTTCCTGTATAGAAAATTAAAAATTCTCTGCTCCAACCATTCACTGCTTTGAAGAGAAAAATAACATATTTCTATCTCACATGTAGATTACAATTAAAAGCAGAGAACCATCATGCCAAATTTCATTTATTCATATACCACCTTATATGAGGATCAACTGTACTAACAATATTTTTCTGTAAATTGACTCACTTCTTAAAATCAATTCTACATTAATCTCATTCTAAACAATAATGTTTATGAAATGACAAGTAAACTGTGTTATTTTCTAATATATATGACCATTAACACATGATTATTAATAGAATATTACTGTATAAATCATCTAAGATCACTTACATAATACCCTTTGTAGGTATATTATATCTTGAAAAACACTAATTAAAATGTTCACAACTGAGAATTAAGAGCAAGATTTTTTCCTTTCCCTGGTGCTACATTTAGTAAGAAAAGTTGTGGTAACGATAGTGAATATTGATAGTAAATTCATAGTAATGGAAGTGATGTGGAATAATTTGTTTAGTTCTCAGAACCATGTTTTTAAACCATCATGGATAAACTAGAGCATGTCTCTAATCAAAATTTTAAAAATTAGACCATTTTATGAGTCACAGATTTTCCTTCAACTAAAAGTAGTCAAGTAGGGGTAGAATGAATAATTGCCAAAGAGGTGTGCATGGACTACAAGCATTAATAGATATGTTCTAGGACTCCTTGCAATATTCATATACTATCACTTTCTCATTGTTTTGGGCTGCTGAAAAATAACTGATTTTTGATATATGTGTTACTAAAATCCATTGTTTGATGTATTTCACAGCAAAGAAAATTTCAGGAATCTATTGTGGTTCTTCCTTAAAATGTTTAATAACAATATAACTATAATAATTTCCTAAAGTACAGTTTTTCAATTATACAAATATTTGTTTTTTTTATATTCTAAATGTAAATTTTTGAGTTAAGTATATCAACACAATTATTTGCAATATATACATTTTTTTAGTTAATCCGTTTTAGCTGACAAGCCAGATGCTACACAACAGATGGCTTATAAAATCACTTTGACCTTCCAGTAGTAGAAATTTTATGAGTCATTAGATGAGTCACTTGATAATCTATGCAAATAATATAGCTATATCTGATTTCCTCATTCAACAAAATTTAATTTGAATGAAGTGATATATTATGTAAGAGTGATATGCTAAAAGACAATTCAAATCTCTATTTGTTTTTTTCAAATTCACATTATTTTGGAATTATACCAATTTTAGCTTAAGTACAATTCAGTTTCTGTCTCCCTCCAAACGTGAATCCTATACTTCACTTCTCAAAGAAAAGGCAGAGCGGGTAGGATTTACATCAACGTGCTGGGTTTGATGTGACCTAGGTATAGTTTGCCAAGTGTGTGTTGGACTACAGTATAGAAGTAAAATATATTTATACTGGGCATGTACCACTACATTTTACATCAGATCAAGAAGGTACTGGTAAAAAAAAGTAAATTGAATATTTTGTGTGTGTGTGTGTGTATGTGTGTATGTCTGTGTGTGTGTGTGTGTGTGTGTGTGAAACCTGTGCTCCAAACCAGTAAAACTTAAAGTTAGCACTTATATAACAAACTCAGAAACATCTAAATTAAGCCAGAATAACATACAAAAGAAAACTCCTTTGAATTTGAACATGTTGTTATAAAATATGTTAATTAATCAATAAGTAACTGATCATTAAGTAAGAGATGCTCTTATTTCTGAAGTGAATTTGATATTATTTTGCATATATCATAATAAGTAATTCATCTCTCTTCTAAAAAAACCACACAAAATGTATGCCTGTAAAAATTTATTTTAATTATTGTTACCTCACTTTATTCCATTTTTATCAGAAGTGACACTGAATGTTACTAAAGTTGGAAAACTGTTTCTTTTAAGTCAGTCTATCTAGTCAGTATTAACCCAAAGGAGAATAAATTTCAAGTTATGTGTCATTTACTGTTGTTTTTGAAACATGCCAAGTAACTCAATATAGAGATTTTAGGCAGTTAGCTGAATCTGTGATTCAGGTATTTCTTCTAAATTGCAAATTATTTAAATTTCAAATATTTATGTGTTGTATTGTCTTTCAATAAATATATCTTTCAGTGTTCTAAAATTAGAATGAGGTGATAGTTGTATAAATCTGTACATATACTAAAAAACACTCAATTTTACAATTTAAATAAGTAAATTATAAGGTGTATGAATTATATCTCAGTAAAGTTGTTTAAACATTTTTTTTTCTTACATCTGATATATGGTACCAAACTGTATGGGTTATCATACAGTTCGCTCTACCCCCTTGCTATTTCTCATGGCTATATCTTTGTTTATTCTCTCCCACTCAGGCACCCTGCTTTGTACATATCTTTATTATGAACGACCATATAGATTTTTCATAATTAGTATCTATTTTCTTCACTAAAGCGTATGTGAGCATTTGACAATAGAGTTTGTGGTTTCTTTTTATATTCTTTTTTTTTTTTTTTTTTTTTTTTTGCTATACGCGGGCCTCTCACTGTTGTGGCCTCTCCCGTTGCGGAGCACAGGCTCAGCGGCCATGGCTCACGGGCCCAGCCACTCCGCAGCATGTGGGATCTTCCCGGACCAGGGCACGAACCCGTGTCTCCTGCATCGGCAGGCGGATTCTCAACCACTGCGCCACCAGGGAAGCCCTCTTTTTATATTCTTAATGCTTAGCATGGTAAATAATACATAATAGTAAATGTTTGTTGAACAAATTAATTAACTCATATTAAGGAGTTAATTATTATTAATAGCTTTAATATTTAATAACACTAAAAGTGGAAATGCAAAGTTACTACACATACTATGAAAAAAACAGAAGCCAAATGTTGAATATCTGGATAGGTTTCAAGTTACATGGATGTAAACGTACACATTCCACACTAACATGACTCGAAGTTTCAACATCCTCTCTGTACCAAGCTTACTCCAAAATATGACAGATCAATTTTCTGGAAAGCCTGTTCTTGCTGCAGTGAAAGTCTGGAAAAAATAATTACAACTATCAAAATTACATTTGGAACCCTGCCAACTTACTCTTAGTTTCTCCCATGAGAAATGCTTCATGAGTATATTTGATAATTTCTCTGTATCACCACCCAAAATTTGGCAGATTTCCTAGGCAGGCAGGAACATATACCAAAATGTCCAAATCAGAGAAAAAGAATTAGTGAAGCTATAAAACAAATAAATAGGCTATATTCTGTTAATAGGTTAACAGTTGAATAAAAATTCCCCCTTCATTATGTGAGTTAAATATTTAACATAGAGTATAGATTATGAGATATTTGATGTGCTGTTATGTTCATGATAAAGTGTCACTGAAACACACCAATGTAATTGACAAATTTAGCAAGATCTTTTGAAAGAAAATACATTTAATTTTAAATTTAGTTATTTTAAATAAATCAATACTTTGGACTACTACAATTTCAGAAATTTCCAACTTTGTTGATTCCATCTGGTAGATTTATGTATATCTTTTTTAAAAAAATCGCCTAAATGTCACTCTCTTCCATTTGAAATCCAGCCATCTCTTAAATAGGAAATGGAAACTGAAAGCAGTGCAAAGTGGCTGTAAAACAGTGGAACCCAGTTATATAATAACTCGTTATTAAACAGATTTTATTATTCCATAATTTAAAATATTATAAAAACATGGTTATGTGCATTAAAATCTACTCTTACATGATTATGATTTATGATTTACTATTGTATAGCACAGCTATTCTGTAACTATAGAATTATACATATTGCCTACTATAATTATGATAATGATGAACTCAAGCTTCTCCCCAAAAAAAAAGTATCAACCAAATGAAAGAAAAATTTATTTTGTGAGAGAACAAGTGTGAAATTTTTAGGACTCAGATAAAAGAAAATCTCATTGCAGACAGTCACTTGGAATACTAATTGCTTGACCTTGAGATGATAATTAGGTACACCGTAACACACTACTATAACATTTTTACTGGTATCATCGTAAAACCCAATGCATTCATAAATATTTTTGTGAAGAATATATGTTCCTAAAACATCTGCTTACATTTTAGTTTATCAATTTTTTAAAAAATTAATGAAGAAACTTAAGAGAAACTCATTTCCTTTTAACCACTGTGTATTCCATATTAAATGCTATTACTTAAAATGCCTCATTGGATCATTTTCAGTAAAACCACAATACAAAATTTGTATAACCTTTTCCATTTTATCAGCAAGAAAGAAATCCTCAGCAAACGCTTTGCTTGGTGGGTGGTTGTGTGACTCTGAATCATTGGCAGGTGCTAATTAGCAAAAGAGAAGGCAGTTTGCAGTAAACACCTTTCTCCATAGAGAAAGTGTTGGGCTGCAAAACCCAAGTTCTTTGAACTTTATTGGCTGTTCAACAAATAGTCTTTTCATGGTAACGAATGCTTGGCTTTACATTAGCATTAAACAAAATTATTTGTAACTCTGAGTATGTGGTAAGTTTCATTGGCTTAATTTCCCAGTTAGTTTTATTGCACCTACAAAAATGAATCTAAACAGTTCCATACTTTAAGCAGTTAAAGTTTTTGTTGGGACAATTATTCCTCTCACTGAACTGCAAAAGGACCCAAGTTACAGGCACAGTTTTATATTTATTATGCATTGGAAAAAGTGCACCCTGTGCAGAATTACAAGGCTCTAATTTCATTGAAAGTTTCTGTGATGTCATAAACCAAAAGGCTGAAAAATAGAATCTTTAAAATCCTGATATGTGAAGTTAAAAACATGTGTTACCTCAATATGCTCTGTAATTTAATCTTATATTATTTGTTTCTTAAATGACCCATTTCCTACTTCCATTTCAAAATTTTTAAATTTTAAAATATTCAGAAAACATTTAGTATTTCATTTACCAATAAGTAATAACCAATTTTAAAACTCATTCCAGTAGGAAATTAACTATTTTCTTGCCCTAGAAATGGGCAAAATCATATTAAAATTTATGACATCAGTGAAAACATCTATTAAAATGCACTTATAGTTTAGAACAATTTAATCAGGATCTGCCTTTTGCAAAATACTAGGCTATCATGATGGCAATAAATCCTAAAGTTACCCCAAAGTAATAAGTATGGCTCTGTTCAGAGCTTTAAACCTTCTGTGTAGCTTGGGGTATTTTATAGGGAGCAGATTCTTATAAAGAAACGTTGCTACCATTACCTATTAGCTGGGGCCAAGCTTGAGCTTAACTATGCAAGTTGTCTCAGTGAATTTAATTTTCACCAGAGACAGAGAACCTTTGGGTCTAGGAGACTTGATCGATGGATTACAGTATCCTAGGAAGCAATAGAAATTCTGAATATACCACACTAATATTCACAATAGTTTGTATCCTATTCCAAGCCTCCCACAGATTTGCATATTGCGTTTTAAGGTCAGACAAGCTATAAATTAAAAGGTTCAAGAATTATTTTCAAACAGAAATCAGTTTGAGTTGTCTAGAAGCTTCACAGAAGGCATTGAGAGTCATAGCCTCCTGTGATGAGTAATGCCATGTGTCTTTGGCACATGGGTAACACAGCACAGCATTCTTAGAGCACACACTCCAGAATATTTCCCCAGCCTGTGGTAGGTAACCTCAGTCTCTTCATTAGCACCCAGTCTGATGCAGTAACACAGTAGTGGCACTTGGTTAACTGCATCCAAAGCAACGGGAGGCTGGCACAGCAGTGGTAACTACAAGCACGAACATCAGCCCTTACCCACAGTAAGTGGATGCTAGTGGCACAGTTGATGAAGGCCAGTTTTAAATGGCCCACAAGTGCGCTTAGAAAAAAAGTGCAAGAGATCTTAAGGGACCAGAGGTTCCCTAGAAATAGAGAAGAGTAGAGAAAATGTGTTTATTACTTATGATATGCAACCCTGTAATGTAAACAGTGGACTTGGGTGTTTATGATGGGTCAATGTAGGTTCATCAGTTGCAACACATGTACTGCTCTGATGGTGGATGTTGATAATGGAGGAGGCTATGCATGTGTGGGAGCAGGGAGTATATGGGAAATCTGTATACCTTCCCCTCAATTTTGCTATGAACCTAAAACTGCTCTAAAAAAGTAAAGTCTTAATAAAGACAAATTTTTTAATTAAAATACAATCACACTTTCAGAAGCATAGATTCTTTATGTGTTTTCTTTAAAGTACATATATTGACATTCCTTGGGGGAAAATTGAGGGGAAAGAAAATGAAAATAGACTTCTAGAACTTCCCTGGCGGTCCAGTGGTTAAGACTCTGCACTTCCACTGCAGGGGGCACAGGTTTGATCCCTGGTTGGGGAACTAAGATCCTGCGTGCTGTGCGGTGTGGCCAAAAAAAATAAAAGAAAATATACTTCCACCTATTAAATTAATTACTCTCATCTTCCTTAAACATTTAAGAGAAATCTGCTGTTTGGTCTTGAGAGTGATATTTCACTTTACTGAATAAAACAGCCCAGGTAAAAACTTGCTTCAGTTTCTCATTTACTAGCACTAACAGACAGAACTCATTTTCACCAATGAAACAGTAAATTCCCTGACTGTGTGAGCCTTGGAAAACTTTTATACATGATATTATGCACCAATAAGACACTTTCAGCTGCAGTCATAAAATTATATTTACTGTAATCATTTTCAGTTAGTTAAAATCAGATACATCAAAGAATCACTTAAGATAGTCTTGTCCTGGTTAATATAAAATATTAAGTTCATATGGAACTTAATAACTTTTTTCTAAAGTACTAATGCAAATACATGTATATATGTAATAAAATTTTACATAAATGTGATCATAACATGCTTACTCTTTTATGGTCGTCTTTTTTTTCTTCTACTTGACTCTGTACTTTACCTTCCTTGTCCCTCTCAGGTAACATGTCTCCCTTGTCCTGCGGTAACACCTCACAGGAACATCTTGTGCCTGTATTTTTGAATACCAATGCTTTCATTTTTTATGGAAGAGATGTCTATAAGTTAGATAATGTATAGGATGTCTGGATTAAAGTTTTAAAAAATAGATGATTAGATAGATAATTGGTATCTTTTTAATACATAAGTTTGATAGATATTGCCAGATCATTTTTTAAAGAATATAATTTACTCTTTTTTCTGTATCTTCCTCTTTACAGGCATCCTAATTCATTTAAATACTTGCCAGTATTACAAGCAGTTCCATTATTATCAGTGAGTTTGAGATTTTTTTTTTTCATGTTTATCAGCGCTTCGGGTTTACATTTGTTTCTCCTTGTATTTCCTATTCATAGCCTTTGCGCGTTCTCTTTGAGTTGCTTTTGCCTGTGTATAGTATAGCCGATATTCATACGGAATTGTACGAATATCCATGACATATTGTCAGTTAAAACTAAGCAATTGCAGAGTAAGATACATAGTATAATTATTTATTAATTTTTAAAGTCAGGTAAACAGACACATCTCTGTATGTGCATACACGCCTATAAACATTGAGTGAACAAGGAAAAAGGTGTTGAAGAGCGTCGCAGCAGGTTTCACACACTGGCTGCATCTGGGGTGTGAAGCAAGAGGGGAATGTGGAGGTGATCATCTTGCATACATACCTTTTTACATTGTAATGTTTCACTTATGTCACAAAGCACATTATGATGTTTGTAATTTAAAATTCTAAGGAATTTTTTAAAATAATAGAAGGTCCTGATTTCACTGACAAATATTATTGCTTGGAAGATAAAAAGTATATACTCTACTTCTCATAGAAATAATCATTGTAATCATTCTAAACACGAATTTAGAAAAGAGAGAGCAAGAAAGAGAGATTAATCTCCCACAGTACTCTTAGAAAATTATATTAACATCTTTATAACGTCCTGAAATTGTCCTTTTAGTATGAAAACACATATGGGCATGTATTTATACTTTGGCCAGTGAATTTAATGGGAAAATATCATATCGCGGGAAAACTTTTCTAGGTGTAAATTAAATAATTTGTTCATATGTTTGAGTTCTCATAAAAAAGGGATTTTCAGCCATGAATTGCTGCACTGAGATACTAAACATATGAAAATCAGGCTGCCAATTATAAATATCAAGTTTTAACATCTTGGTATTAGCAGAGAGCTTAATTCAACATAAATTTATCGAGAAATATCTTCATCGTGAAGACAACAAAAGATTATATGAAATTTGAACAGAATATGGTGAAGTTACTCATCGCTTATTTAGTCCAATTTCAGAGAGGTCATGATACGCCCTCCTGCCAAGGGAACTGCTAAGGGGCACGAATTCTGACATTACCGCTCCTCTGAGAGCATGCAGTTGTTATAATAAAAGTATTACCTGTTATATCATTAACTTAGTAGTTCAAATTTCTTGAAAACATTAATTGTCCAGTCACCCAGCAGTGTGCTGAGGTCATGAAACTCAAGATGGATTGATTTTACATCACTAGGGGCTGGAAAGACTTGTGGAAGAACATTTATCGACATGAAGGATTAGGCACACGAGAGGCAATGTGGCCTTTTGCCAGAGGTGAAAAGGCAGTGAGTTCCAGTGACCTGGAGACTGCGCCAGGGTGGAATTGCTTGAAACTCTCCTCTCTGGGTTTCGTGGGCTTTTCATTTTCTTATACCTCTCCCCATAAAACAGTCCTTCAGTGTCATTGTTCCCTATCATTCCACCTACCACCTTCTCCTATTCTCCCTCTTAAGTAATCTCTTTGAGTAATGTCCATAGTGTTCTGTTTTTGATAGATGACGAATAGTTCTTATGTGTTGAATTTATGGAAGAATATAAAGACAAGCAAAATGTAGGTAGGTATAGCTTAAATTTTTAAAAGTCTGAGGCTCCAAACTGTGTATGTGAATTTATTATTTTTAGAAACTTTTTTGTGTGGATAGATATATATCTACATATATATTTAAATTATTTCTTATATTCTATATTTTTGAGAAAACAAAGAAAAATCATTTTCTTCCTCTCCTATTGGAAATGATATGTCAGTATATTCTCATTGAGGAAAAAAAAGTAGAAAATCAGACAATAAATAGTTTAATAAAGAAAAATGAAAGATAAAAATACAAAGAGAATATATATCAATAGGTCTGAATGGAAGATGAATATATAAAAACCATTGAAAAATATTTATAGACCAGCTGGACCAACTAAATGGACTCATGGTATGGCACTGAAATTACAGCGAACTTTCTTATGGCACACCTTTAAATGAGAATATCTTACAGCCATTATAAAGAATAAAGTAGAAATAATATAGAATAATCCTCAAGATAAATTAATGAAAAAAGCAAAACATTTACCATAAATGTTTTGCTGATTTCTAAAATGCTGCATCTTTTCCCCTCTCATATACAATTTTTAATATAGTCAAATCTGCTGTCTTATTTGCAATTACCTTTACAATTTCTAAGAATAGCAAATCTTATACTCTCCATATGTGAAAATATTTGTGTGTGTGTGTGTGTGTGTGTGTGTGTAAAAAAAAAAAAACATGGTTCAGTATAGACTGAATCATATGTTACTATTGGTGTAAACTTTTTAAAAGAGATTAACATATACTTAGAGGCTTGTGAGACTGAAATTTTTTGGAAAGCAAGAAATTGGAATAGAATTTTTCTAAGGAGGGTAATTGAGGGATTGGTGGTTCAAGAAAATAAAGAGACTTATTTGGACTCTAGACTGTATGCTATTTTTTTAAACCAAATACAGGTATTATTTCTTCAAAAACAATTTTATTTTATTTTATTTTTTCGCGGTACGTGGGCCTCTCACCGTTGTGGCCTCTCCCCCTGCGGAGCACAGGCTCCGGTCGTGCAGGCCCAACTGCTCCGCAGCATGTGGGATCTTTCCAGACCGGGGCACGAACTCGTGTCCCCTGCATCGGCAGGCGGACTCTCAACCACTGCGCCACCAGGGAAGCCCCAATTTTAATTGTTTAAAAAATTATGATACCATAATATTTGTATTTCTTTACCATTTTATCAATCTACTCCATTAATGGGTATTATTCTTTTAAAATTAACATCAGGGACCTCCCTGGTGGCTCAGTGGTTAAGAATCTGCTTGCCAACCAGGGGACACAGGTTCGAGCCCTGGTCCAGGAAGATCCCACATGGTACGGAGCAGCTACGCCCGAGCGCCACGACTACTGAAGCCCACGTGCCTAGAGCCCGTGCTCTGCAACAAGAAGCCCGAGCACCACAAAGAATAAATAAATTTATTTATTTTTTTAAAAACTTAATATCAAAAGTTTAAAAATCATAATAAATAAGACAGTACAATGGATAGCTCTGGAGAGCTGATCATTGAGTAGATTCATAAATATCATCATTGGGTAGCACAAAATGTGGAGTACAATGCAAGAGTGAGTGTTTGTAAAAGTAAAAGGAGGCTTTTAATTCCTTCACATACTTGCCAACCCTTGTAATTTTCTGTTTTTTTAATTATGACCATCTTAGTTAATGTGAAGTGGTATTTTATTTTGGTTTTAATTTGCATTGCTCTAATGAATAATGATGTTGAGTATTTTTCATGTGCTTATTGGCAATTTGTATTTCTTCCTTGGAAAAATATCTCTTCAGACCCTTTCATACAATGGTGTATGTAGCTCTTTGGCATACAGTCTTGTATTCTTCAAAAAGTGAAACAGAGTTACCATATAATCCAGCAATTCCACCTCCAGGTTCCCGAGAAAAATAAAATTACATGAATATTCATAGCATCGTTACTCATAATAGCAAAAGGTAGAGACATCCCAAATGCCCATCAACTGATGAATGAAAAAATAAAATACAGTATATCCCTATAATAGGAAAGGATTCGGCCCTAAAAAGGAATGAATTACTAATACGTGTTACAAACATGGATAAACCTTGGAAGCATTATGCCTTGTGAAAGTAGCCGGTCACAAAAGATCACATAGTGTGTTATTCTTCTTACATGAAACTTCCAAAATAGCTAAGTTGATAGAGACTGAAAGTACATTCGTAGCTGTCTAGGACTGAGAGAATGAAGGGAAATGAGGAGTGCTTGCTAATGAGGACAGGGTTTCTTTGGGAGGTGATGAAAATGTTATAAAATTGTGGTGACGGTGGTACAACTCTGAATTTACTAAAAACCATTGAATTGTACACTTTAAAAGGGTGAATGGTCATACACAAATTGTATCCCAATAAAGCTGTTTTTTTAATAAGAGAGAGGATAAAATCCAATGTCTTTAAAAATCTTAGACTCTTGATATTTCCAAATCATTGATGTTTCTTATGAGACTGCTGTGGGTTCTGGGAAGGTAAGCAAATAACCATGTTAAGTATGAATCTTTGTTCATATACCAGTATATTTATTCAACAAAACAATTCCAAGGTGCTTACCATGGAGCAACTAATACAAAGCAGGGTTAGAGATATGAAGTTGAAAAACGTGTCTGTGCAGTGGGTAAGAGAGACAAGATGAGAGCTGGATAAGTAGCACTAAATACTATGAATATATTCCCAGATGTGGGGAGAGTGAGGGGGGTATAAGGATTTAACCAGAAAAGATGACACAAAAATTAGGCCTTGATGGTTGCATAGGAAGTTAGCCAAGTAAAAGTGACCGTATATTCTGAGAATTGCCCTTTCCTTCCCCACACCCTCCACGAGGGATTTGCCCTTGACAGGCATATTGTTATTATTAGATCCTGTCTGCTGGCCACAATGGACTAGACCATAAATAAACCACTGACCCAAACTGCTCCAGATGTTCTCTCCTAGGAATTAGGAATTTGGACTTAATCAGTCTAGATAGGTATAACTTGAACTGAAGGATATAAATTTAGGAATTACGGATCTGCCATCCTCTGTTATCTCTATGTAAGGGCTGAGAAAGCCAGGCTGGGAAGATGGATTAAAAAAAAAAAAAAGATACCCAGAGCCAAGCAGAGATAAGAAATGAAAAGCAAGTACTACTGGGTTACGGATAGCTTTCTTATTCCTGCTGCCAGGCCTGGCAGTCCTGCATGTTGTAAAATACTCCAGTATCCTAATAAAATTTCCCTTTTGGCTTCAGTGAAAAACAAACAAACAAACACAAAGGATAGTGGGGTGTGAGACAGGTGGGAACGCATAGTCCAGTCAGGAGCTGGCATGTGCAAGGACACAGAAATGTGAGATTTGGGCAGTACTCTATTTATTTGAATATAAATTCACACCTTTTGGGACTTCCCTGGAGGTCCAGTGGTTAAGACTCCATGCTTCCACTTCAGCGGGCAAGGGTTCAATCCCTGGCTAGGGAACTAGGATCCCTCATGCCACGTGGCATGGCCAAAAAGAAATAAATGCATGCTTTTTATGTTACAGTGTTTATTTACTACAGTATTGGAGTCATGTGTAGTCATTCACTATCAAAATTATATTCTCATTAGAGAAAATCTGAGAAAAATCACTTGATTCATAATAACAATGTAGTGACCTCCAAATATCAATGGATAAGATGAGAAATCAATGGGAAGAAATGCCTAGTCCCACTGGTAATTCTTCTTCCTCTCCCTTCTCTAAAAATTCAAGCTACTTCATGGAATGCTTGATACTTTCCAATTTTTTTCTGCAACAGCTTTGACACAGGAGGTACATTTGTAATTAGAAGTAAAAGATGATCAATAGCAGAACTTGATCCTCTGGATTACAAATGTGAACCAAAAACATGTAAATTTCAGATTCAGTATATTTTTTCCAAACTCCAGAGCAAAGAACATACTAAATACTTAACTCACATACATATATTAAAAATTTTAATTTAAAAGAATTCAAAGTGAGAACTGATAAACAGTCCAATTAAAATACTGAACTATTATAAAACAAGAGTTAAAAATATATTTTATGTGGAAATATAGAAAAGTTATAAAGATTTTCGCATCTTGAATTGCATTATATAAATGAAAAGAAATAGAAAATCACTAGCAACTTTCTTACAGTTTGTTACCATTCTCTGTAGACTTTTAGCCAAGAAAGAAAATCTCTCCATTTATATTGTTCATCTAACAAAACTTTCTCTAACATGTTTTTGCCTGGATTGATCCATATGCATTTCAGTATTCAGCTATTTCTTCCTATTATCGTAAAAAGAATTTAGTAAGAGACATGATTATTTTCAGTATCACATCCAGATATGGTTCCTTCAAATCCTTATTATAAGGCAGCCTCACTTCAGTATATACAATGCCATTATAGCTGGTGTAGTTCCCACAGTTAGCATATTGCAGGTAAAAAAAAAAAAAAAAAAAATGAGGATGGCATTTTAAATTCTTAAGCCAAGTCATTTATGCTTTACATATATAATTCACACATAATTTTGAGTAATGTGTTAGAATAAGGATTAAATGTGTCAACCAAGTTATGTTACCAAATAGGAACATTTCATTATTATGGACTAGGCTGGTGGATGCTGAAGGTTTAATACTTCAGTTTCTGCTTCAAATAGCTGCTTTATAGCATTATAGTTCTTTTTGTAAAATTTCTGTTATTTTTGTTATATCATTATTGTTCTAATCCAAATAGTGCTAATGTCAGTTCACTCTTCTATAAGTAACTCTATTGGAAATAATTTATACATTCTGTATATCAATGAAATTCTATATATTAGACACAGTTATGTGTTCTTGGGAATACAGTTATAGAGTTCTTGACCATAAAACTATTATGTCAAACCGGATGTCACTTAGGAAACCAGTATACAAGTGTTAATGGGAAACTTTGAATAAAAAATAGTCACTTAGGGTAAACCAATTTTGTCCAATTTTCTTCCTACTACATACCCCATATCCTCTCTTTCCTCATTCTACTTGAACTCTTTAGTTAGAGTCTGTATACTTTTCATCATTTGGTCTCCAGAGTCTGGCACAGGGCCTATTAGGATAGACACTCATGGATGTTTATTCAGTTCATCCAATCACTGAGTCCCATTCATTGACTAGCCCTGCCCTAGGTAATGGGTTATAGCAAAAATAAAAAATCCCTACCCTCATGGGGCTTGCATTCTAGAATGGTGAAACTTATAATAAAAAGTAAAAACAGATGATATAGTACACTGGATGTTAGTAAATGCTATGGGAAAAAATAGATCTGTGAACAAGAATAATAAACATTGTGTCAGAGACAGCTACAGTTTCAAAAGGGATAGTCACATATGTCCCCACCGAAGTTCTATCTGAGTGAAGACCTGAAGGAGTAAGAGAACAAGCTGCGTGGAAATAGGGAGAAGGAGCATTCCAGGTAGAGAGGGTAGACCAAATGCAAAGATCTTAAAGCAGAAGACTATGTGTTCAAAAAGCAAGGATGCCAGCGCGGCTGCTGTATGAAAGCAAAGGGGATACCAATAGGAGATGAAGTCGGAAAGGTAACAGAGAGCCAAATCCTGTGTGTGTGACATCTAGGTCATGTTAAAGACCTGAGCTTTTAGAATAATCAAGTTGGGAAACATTGAAGGATTAAAGCAGAAGCATGACATAAATTTTTTTTTTTTTTTTTTTTTTTTTTTTTTTTTTTTTTTTAACAGTACGCGGGCGGCTCACTGTTGTGGCCTCTCCCTGTTGCGGAGCACAGGCTCCGAACGCGCAGGCTCAGCGGCCACGGCTCATTGGCCCAGCCGCTCCGCGGCATGTGGGATCTTTCCGGACCCGGGCACGAACCCGTGTCCCCTGCATCGGCAGGCGGACTCTCAACCACTGCGCCACCAGGGAAGCCCGAAACTTATTTTTTAAAGTGAAAGTGCTTGTTGATGACTTCTATGATAGTTTGGTGCCAGTACCTTAGCTATGCTAAGACACCAACAATTTTACCCTCTATTGCTTTTGTATCTTGGGAGCTAATGTGAAGAACATGGTGAAACAGACAAAGAACATGTAAGTATTTTTATGAGAATAATTTTGATTTCTCAGACCCCTTGCAAAGGTCATGGAGACTTCTAGGAGGCTGTGGACCAAACTTTGTGAACCAGTGGTCCAGGAGACTGGGAGAGTGAATGTACTGGGGAAATAAAACATGATCATCAGGTAGCTTCCAAGTTCTTGGCATGAACTTAAAGTGAAAACTGAAAGTGGTTGTGTGTTTTTCACTAGCCTTGTTCAACTGTGTGCATATTGGCTAAAATTAGACAAGGGGTGGAATTAACCAATATTGTAGTTTGGTTGAGCAAATGCTTGGAAAGGAGAAGTTCAAGAGAGTTGAGTGTGCATACCAAAGAGTGATAAGGATTGACTCTGAAATGTAAGCTGTAATAGGAGGAAAGTAAAGAAGTGATGGAAAAAAGGAATAATTAAAAAAAGGTGGCAGGATTAATAAAAGCTATGTCTGAGCAGGGTCTAAGGATTGTTTTATTTGATTCTAATTTGGAGCTAGGAAGTTGGGAGGTATCATTTGGACATGAAATATTTGAGAATGAGATTAAAGATATTTAAAATTATAAAGGATGTCTAAGGTGTGACCAGAGGAGTGCCCTCTATGTAAACTGAATGGACTCTGAATTCCTAACATTGTTGAAATTAATAAGGACTCTATGGTCAGGCCATTCAAGATGGCTGTTCTCTTGCTTTCTGTACATGCCATGCTTGACCGGTCACCCACATGACTATCCAGTCCTCTGAATTTAGGGCTTAATCAGTAACTGTCTATGTGCTTGCTCCCTGCCCAGCCGCTGGTTTCCCTGGCAACAAATGAGCCAACCTGATGTCAATTCCCTCTGTAAACGGTAGCCTCCTTCTCCCCTGAGTAGCAAAAACTGCTTTCATGTTCTGCCTGCCACCATCTGCCATCCTCGGTGGGGTGTTGCTCCAGGACCTTTTGCTTCAGATGTGTAAAGTCCCCTATCCTATAAACCATTGATGTCTTTGTCTCTGTATCCAGGCTCTTTCTTCAGTCTCCTGGCTGGACAACTACAAGGCTTGCAGGCCTACGGGTGCAGTCCAACAAGGACTAAGAAAGAGAATGGCTACCATGATGTTGCTCCATGATCAGGGCTAAATACTGGAGCAGAGATCTGCCTCTCTGGTAGTGTGGGTAGTGATAATAGATGCTTCAGGCACAGTCCTGCAAGCAAGTTCCTGGTGACTGGGATTAAATATATTTTGCATTACTGTTCAAGAGAACTCTCCTCCTCCCTCACCCTACCCCTCCCCAAGAAAGGGAAGAGCTACAGTGGGAGGCTGTTCCCACTCATTTAGTTCCAGTGTGATGAAGAGGGTAACAGGTGGGTGCCTCTTAGCAATTGTGCTCTCATCTGCTGGTGCTTTACAAACAGTTATTAGTGTAGGCCAGATACAGTGTTTATCCCTAGAGAGCTGAAAACTTTGAGTGGGCTCAGCATTTCCTTACTTGTGACTTCAAGGAATATTTTATGGTAATTTGACTTTATGAGAAAAAGAACTCAGTATACACTATTTTTCTCATTCTGCTAAAAAAAAAAGATATTGGAGGGGAAAAAATGATATTTAAACTAACATTGAGGCATTTCTTTTTCGGGAAGCCTGTGTATGGGAGGAAAAATAACTTTAGCTCTACACTTCTAGGTTCTTGGCTGAGACACACCTGTAATAAAAGAGAGATTGATAGGAAAACAACAAACAAGTCTAATGATGTATATACCTCCTGTGTACATGGAGAGACTAGAAAAACTGCATAACTCTGAATGGCCCAAGCCACCACCTTAAATATCACCTCCAGCTAAAAACCAAAGATGTGCCAGGAGAGGAAAGGCCAGTTGTGGGAGGTTAACAGGAAAAGCATAGTAAACAAGGGTATAATTGTCATGCAGATTTAAGTCCAAGGCTTCTTCACTGATAAGTGTCTAGAGATTTGTTGTCCTCCTCTTCCTGGCACAGAGAGGGAGACACTCTCACAAATGAAGATTTCCCTTATAAATGTGAATGGACCTTACAAAGGAAAGCTTTCACCCTTTAAACCCAATTTTCAGAGCTTCTCCTTTGTCTGCAGTTTCATAAAAATAACCAGTCTAAAATAAACCTTATGCTGCATAGATATAATCTGGGAGTGGCAAATTCTGCTCCCCTTCCTATATTCCTTCTTTGTAAGAAGGAAATTTTTTAGACCAAGTAAGAACCTCCAGAGGCATCACATTAAATATGGAAAAATGGAATGGGTTTAGACCATGAAAAGAAAGAGTGTCTAGACAGGGTAGTTAAAACTGGAGCCCGCTTATGGAGGTTCATGAGATGGGAGAATATGTAATGGGGATAAGATTTATTTAACATGTGCATAAGACCTGTATTTCACTTACTTCCACACTAACAAGACTGTAATATTTGTTTGTCATGATACCGCTATGACCCTTCGCTCTTCTATGGCTTTGCCAACCTGTTCCAGGATTTTTCTGTAATTGAGAATGTGGAGAGTATTGGAGGTAGACTAGAGGTCAGAGAAAGTAGAGAAGGCTTTAGCACAAAAGATTAAGGGAAAGAAAGCTGGGAGCGTGGGGGGCTGGGTGGAGGTTCAGAGAAGCATTGTTGTTTGTAATGAACTGAATCTCTTAATCTTTCTTTAGAAGTTGCATTAAAATACAATAATGCCCCCTTATCTGAGAGGAATACATTGCAAGACCCCCAGTGGATGCCCCAAATCGAGGGTAGTATTGACCCCTACTTATATTAACAGGTGGGCAGCATATACAGCGTGGATACAGTGGACAAGGATAGTTCATATCCTGGGTGGGATGGAGTGGGACAGGAAGAGATTTCATTCATGCTACTCAGAATAGTGCATAATTTACAATTTATGCATTATTTCTGGAATTTTTCATTTAATATTTTCAGACAGCAGTTGACCATGGGTAACTGAAACCATGGAAAGCGAAACCTTGGATAAAGGAGGATAGTGTATTGGAAATTTTTTTATTCTAGTTTCTAGATTTGCTTACATGCTAGCCCATAGACTAGACCGTGTAAGCACTGCTTTTATTAGGATTTTACAGTCTTTACATGAAGCTCACACTGTAGAAAACTCTCTTGCCGTTTCCTGCATACACTATAACCAAACATGCTATAACCATGGTTCTCAAACTTTGATTCAGGGTACCATGGGGCACTGCAGTAAACTCTCAGAGGCATTGTCAGGTCTTTTAAATATTCAAGGGAAATACACTTATATTTGTTGCATACCATATGAACTACTACTATAATTTGTTTGGACTTAAACTACCTAATAAATGGATCTGTCATGAATTTCTTTTGACCTACAGTTGATATGGAAAAATTACTGAGACATGAAGGGTCATGAATCAGAAAGTTCTGTAAGCTTTCCAAACTTAATTCCTTCTCCCATTGCTTTCATTTCACCTTAAATAATTTATTCCCCATCTTTATTTGAAATATAATTCCTTACTAATTTTTATATTCAGTTTCAAATGCTCCCTCCTCCAGAAAGACTTCCTTTATACATCCTGACCTCCTTGCCTCCAATCTCTGAACTTTTGGTCTAATATAAAGAGGAGCAGAATTTGCCACCCCAAAATGTACCTTTTTGACATAAGGATTATTTTAGGCTGGTTATTTTTAAGAAACAGCAGACATAGGACAAGCTCTGAAAACTGAGTAGGTTACTCATTTGTAAGGGACATTTCTATTTATAAGGGAAGTCTCCATTTACGTGGGTCACAAATGGACCTCTCTGTACCAGGAAGAGAATGACTAAATCTCTAGAGATTTATCCATGAAAGAGGCCTCGACTTAAATCTGCATGACAATTATACCCTTGTTTACCGTGCTTTGCCTGACAAACTCCCATAACTGGCTCTCCCTGCCTCCAACTTCTTTTGTCTTTAGCTGGAGATGATATTTAAGTGGTAGCTTGGGCTGTACAGGGAGCAGTTCAGTTTTCCTAGGCCTCTCCTATGTATACAGGAGCTTTGTATGTTATTAAACTTCTGTTTGTTTTTGTACCATTCACCTCTCTTTTATTATGGCGGGGGGGTGGGTTGTGTCTTAGCCAAGAACCTAGAAGGATAAAGGGAAAAAATTTTTCCTCCCCTATGATTAGAACACTACTGTCTTCTCTCCTACAACACTATATAAACTCCTTAAGAGTAGAAATCACATCTCATTTGTAGATTGAGATTTTTAGAGGTGGCAGAGACTTGAGGGATTATTTACTCCAAAATATCTTTTACACAAATGAGGGCAGTGAAGTAGAGAAAGAGTAGTTGATTGACAAATGTAGCACAATAACTTACTGGCAGAACTGAGACTGAATCCCATATTTTCTGACTCTTGGTAACATTTATTCACACAGAGAATTTCAAGAAACATGTCTAAAATATTTGATGAATATATTATTAAACTAATGATGAAATTTAATTGACTTTGTATCAGGATAATATACATTTTCAAGATATAATCTCCTAAGAAAAAATTAGGTCTGATATACCATTTGTATTACTTTGAGATTGACATTAAGATAACTGAGTAATTAGATAGCTAGTGGGAAGCTGCCGCATAGCACAGGGAGTTCACCTCTGTGCTTTGGGACCACCTAGAGGGGTGGGATAGGGAGGGTGGGAGGGAGGGTGACACAAGAGGGAAGAAATATGGGAACATATATATATGTATAACTGATTCACTTTGTTGTAAAGGAGAAACTAACACATTATTGTAAAACAGTTATACTCAAATAAAGATATTTAAAAAAAAAGATAACTGAGTAATTTCTATTCACGTGTATTTGCTGAGTGAAAAATCTGGGCTTTAAGAACTTCCCATATATTTCTACCTTAATAGGGTCAGAAGTGTGACAATAAATACCCAATACATTACAGTCATTTGAAAAAAAAAAATATATATATATATATGGAACATGTGATGGTGTGAAATTTTGCATCCATGTGGGAATTGGTAGTTTTATGCTGTAGTTAGAAATTATGATGTTATTACCAGCTATGTTATTTTTTTGCTATATGTAATTTTAATTTACAGTCAATGAATTTAGAGATTTTTATAAAGTAATAGCATTAGTATTTTTATACTACCTACTATTAATGTTTTATTGTAATCAGATATTTGTCTTTATTTCCTCTGGCAAAGAATATGTTGAAAGTTGTTGCTTTGGTAAATAATAATAATAATATAAATTAAAATTTACCTGACATTCGCATAGCACAGGGAGATCAGCTCAGTGCTTTGTGACCACCTAGAGGGGTGGGTTAGGGAGGGTGGGAGGGAGACGCAAGAGGGAGGGTATATGGGGATATATGTATATGTATAACTGATTCACTTTGTTATAAAGCAGAAACTAACACACCATTGTAAAGCAATTATACTCCAATAAAGATGTTTAAAAAAAAATTTACCTGACATTTATAAAGCTTAACACTGATTTTCAACTTATATGTGTTATAGTCCAAATTACATATTTATAATTTTTAATATCAATACAATATTCTCTCTGTATAATATGGACTTTTTATAAGCAGCTATTTTCTTTAGATTAAATAGACCCTTAATGTTGCCAAATCTAATCATAAACTCTGGAAGTGTTCACACGTAAACTTAGTGTACAACTGAATTCTCTCTAGACATGTATACAGACACACATGCAAATGTATATTATATAAATTTGGATATCTCTAGAATCATGGAACTACCATATTACTTGAGAAAGTCCATTTTGTAAGACTGACTTTTTTTTTTTTTTTTTCCCACGCTACATGGGCCTCTCACTGTTGTGGCCTCTCCCGTTGCGGAGCACAGGCTCCGGACGCGCAGGCTCAGCGGCCATGGCTCATGGGCCCAGCCACTCCGCGGCATGTGGAATCTTCCTGGACCGGGGCACGAACCCGTGTCCCCTGCATCGGCAGGTGGATTCTCAACCACTGCGCCACCAGGGAAGCCCAAGACTGACTTTTAATATATTCTCTATTATGTTTCCAGAATTTCATAGTGATCACTGCCATGAAATAAGAGTCAAGAAAGTTTGAGTCTTAGGACAGATTGCCCTAAAATGAATTAGTGCTTAAGACAATTATATCAACTGTTTGTACTAAAAAAACAAAAAAAATTATTTTTCATTTTCTTTGTATATATACACATATATTACACACACATACATGTATATATACAGAGAGAGATCTTTTCTTGAAAAAACATTTAAATTAATTTGGTCCTTGATCTGAAGTATCTTAATATATGACATATTTCTATTTCATTTGTTTGTCCTTACTCAAAAACTTTTCAAATATTAACGTGTCACATTAAGGGATCAGGTTTTTAAGGAAGTATCTGTTACATGTATTAGTTATTCAGAATGAGACTGATTTCTACGCTAAATAAATGTCATAAAAATTTCAGTAAGAATTTGTTAATATTATATCAATTCGTAAATATTTCAACTTATGACCTGATTTTAAGCTTTGCGTTTGACTGCATTTCACAATTTACCTGCCTGTTAGCACTCTAGCACCAAAAGGTGTAGGAATTCAAATAACAAATGCCGCACATGCCTCAGTCCTTGGATTTCTGTTTGGATGATATGGGTGTTTAAGACTTTCAGGCAACCAAATTATTTGGTTTAATGAAGAGGAATTGAGACTATTTTTACAACAGTAGCAAAGATTTCACCCTTTGAGCCACAGTTATGCTTAACACAAAACACACCACTCATCAATCTCTCTAACTCCTTAATGGTTCTTCAAAATGTTTACTTTAGGTAGAGAAAGCTTCTTAAATATTTCTGGAACTAAGCATTTAAAAAAAGAGTATACACAATACACTGTGGAATGAATATTACAGACACACAATCGTCATTACAACAAGCAGACAAGTGCAAAGTAAAGGCTGACCAACTTTTTTTTTTAACCCTACACTAAAGCTGAGAAGTAATCTATTAGGAGGTAATGAGAAATCAAGATAAAAAGATCAAAATGGCATACTGAAGTAGATTTCTCAAAGTCTTTCTCTTTTACACTTCCTTTTCCTTTCTTTTCTTTTTTAAAATTAATTATTTATAGCTGTGTTGGGTCTTCGTTTCTATGCGAAGGCTTTCTCTAGTTGTGGCCACTCTTCATCGCGGTGCCCGGGCCTCTCACTATCGCGTCCTCTCTTGTCGTGGAGCACAGCCTCCAGACGCGCAGGCTCAGTAGTTGTGGCTCACTGGCCTAGTTGCTCCGCAGCATGTGGGATCTTCCCAGACCAGGGCTCGAACCGGTGTCCCCTGCATTCGCAGGTGGATTCTCAACCACTGCGCCACCAGGGAAGCCCTACACTTTCTTTATTATACTTTCTCCATAACCTTGAGCAGGACTAAATAGATTTAATCCCTGGTGTGAATCTTATCTGAGGGTATTTTATGACTGAAAACTCAACATGCTTTTACATATCTATCCATCCTTGGTTGAAAATAAAACAACCTCATTGGTTGTTTAGTGTATATTAAGTAGTTTTAATCTGTTCTGCTGGGTTTTTTTTAAAGCTTCTATGGCTTCATTTTTTTTTTAAGTACTCCCTTGTGTTAATTGTAGCTGATTTGAACAAAACTCTGCAATTTTGCAGCTAGTTTTCTAAATATCCTTGGGGCAGTCATGTAATATACTTCTGTGATTCCATTTCTCTCAACTATTTAAAAAGGGAAAACTAATCCATGTGTCACAGAGAGGATATACAGGCTCTATAAAATATTAAGATTTACATGATGGAAGATATATTTTATATATGCATGTTTTGTAAAACAAAATTAAAATCTTATTTAGTAGTTCCTCAAATCCCCCATCAACTTTAAGAAAAATCTTATTGATGGTTAATAATATTAAGATATGCTTTGGTTTCTTAGGGGAAAGGGCTTATCGGTTACCTAATTAGTGACCCCCGAAAAACCCAAAACCCCACATAACTGAATAAATAAGAGTGAGATAGGTAATGTTACTTTATTTGAGAAACCAGGGAACTGGGGAAGGGGAGAAGTAGAAGTTAGAGCAACTCATCCATCCCGGTTTGGTAGGAGAAAGGGTAAGGAACAGAATTTATCCCAAACCTTGCTTTTAGATTGGTCAAGTATGAGACCAAAACAAACGTGTGTGAAGCATAAGAATGTAACTGTCCTTACTCCTGTGGTACCAATGATGAGCTTCAGTGATTTTTGTGTTGAGATGAATTTATGATGTTCAGTATATCTGCTAGAAATAAAACATGATCTAAGAAAAATAATGGGATAATGAATAGAAATGCTTCAAACCTAGTTTCAGTCCTCTGTTTTCTAGTTTTTTGACCTTGGAATGTTATTTAACAACCCTTTGCCTCAATTGCCTAATCTTTACACAGGCATGACAAAACCTAAATTACAGCACTAATGTCGTCTTCTTGTGGATTAAAGAAAATGCATTTAAAGTACAAAGATTGGGTCTCATAAAAGTTTGTTTAAAAATATTAGTTTTCATTCATTTGTAGCTAAGTAGACATTTCTAGTTTGGTACCAATCAAAATTATAAAATAATTAGATGGATTCTATAACTTTAGACTACTGAAATGGTCTAGCATCACTCACTCACGCCATTTGTAAAAGAGGGAGAAGCAAATTCATACGGGTTCAGAGGGGCAGCAACCCAGTGCTCTTCACAGCCAGGGCAGCCAGTGTCCAGAAGGAGGGACCTGCTCCATGTGTGTCTCTCTGCCAATTGCCCTGTGAAAAGCCCAGGGCCGGAGAATTTATAGCTTGTGTTTTAAGACTTATTCCTTTCTCCAAACCTGTCTGTGGAGTGTTGCTTTCAGAATATATTCTTGCCAAGAATTTAATTTCAGCCATGTTAAAAATATATTCATAGAAAAATCACTCAATGAAAGTTCAATGAAATGTTAACCAAAATTATGACCAATCATGATTTTTATACATTGTACAAGATTTTTCAATGTGTTCTTTAATTTAAAAGTAACTTTCAAATTATGTCACGTTCCCTTTGATATAACAATTCTACTTAGAATTTATCTTAGGGAAATATTCAAAGAAGTGTATAAATATACCTACTGAAACATTATAAACAATAGCAGAAAGAAGCAACTGAATTGTTCATCAATAGATGATGTTGTTGAATATTATCAATATATAATGTTGATAAGCATTAAGATGATTTCTTAAATGATGATACGTACAAAATGTACATGCAGTAAAATATGCAGCCATTAAAAATAAAGAGAACCGATATAGTCATTGAAAACATACACAGGGCTTCCCTGGTGGCGCATTGGTTGAGAGTCCACCTGCCAGTGCAGGGGACACAGGTTCGTGCCCCCGTCCGGGAAGATCCCACATGCAGCGGAGCGGCTGGACCCGTGAGCCATGGCCGCTGAGCCTGCGTGTCCGGAGCCTGTGCTCCACAACGGGAGAGGCCACAACAGCAGTGAGAGGCCCGTGCAACACTAAAAAAAAAAAAAAAACCATACACAATATATTTTAAGACAATGAATAAAATAGCATGTTTTATGTACAGTATAATCCCACTTTATTATAATTTTATATATTTTTTTAAATAAAAAGTTTGTACTTAGAAACACAAAAAAGTTTATTGTAGATTTCTCAGGGTGATGGGTTTATAGGTTTTCTTAAGTTTTTAATAGCTCTCTGGTTTTTTTTTTGGCATTGAGCATAAATGATTTTCTATGAATACTTGGAAAGATAAAGGGTAAAACGACAATTTATGAATCATGCAAAGCTTATGATATTTATTTATTTTTAACATCTTTATTGGAGTATAATTGCTTTACAATATTGTTAGTTTCTGCTGTATAACAAAGTGAATCAGCTATATGTATACACATAGCCCCATATCCCCTCCCTCTTGCAACTCCCTCCCACCCTCCCTATCCCACCCCTCTAGGTGGTCACAAAGCACTGAGCTGATCTCCCTGTGCTATGCAGCAAGCTTATGATATTTAAAACAGACCAGTACTTACAATTTTAAAATCAAGAACTTGAGATAATAGAATTTTAAATATCTAGTCAAATGTCTTTATTTTTCAGATAAAGAAACTGAAGCCTGGAGAGGTAAAATTATCTTCTTTATGTAGCTCGTTAAGTACCCAATGCATACCAATTCTGTGATTCTGTAATGCTTTTAAGTTCGCTTTCTTCATTCCAAATAATTAGGTAGATGTTACACATGCTTGTATTATTTATGTGCTTAAAGATTACAGCACAATTTTGTGCAACACCATAATCTGATTCAAAGACCTGGCCATGCCAAGTCAGTAAGATGAGCTTTTAGATAACGTACTCTTTTACCTCCTCCCCATTCCTCAATTTGTTGTTTGTTCGCTTTCATTTTTTAAATATATGTTGAAATAATGCAAGGATTATGTGATCACTGAGATTGCGAAAGTGCATTCCTCACTATGATTTATGGGGGAACCCTGGGCCCTCTCCCCGTGAGTCCCGAATGCCTTCCACTGGCTGGGGTCTTCAAAATGGTAAAGAGCTCCCTGCGGTTTCACAGCCCAAGGTAAAGTGGAGAATCCACATTCCACCCATTCCTTCTAAGGAGGGAGCTTGTCAGGCCTTCAGTACAGAGCACAGCTGCTGAGACCACAGTGGAGATTCCCACAGCCCTAGACCTTATCAGTCCAGGCGCTTTCCCCCAGGGCCCCACCCCAGCATCTCACCTCAGCACCTGCTCCTTTCCCACCACCCTCCTTCCTGTGAATCAGATAAAAACCCAGGGTGCTTTGTGACTGCGTTTCTCACGGTCATTTAAGCAAACAAATACTCCACACCCCATTTCTTATTTCAGGTGTGTCAAATGCCCAGAAATTTGAAATCAAATAGTAATAGAGTCAGAATAATGGCAGAAAGTCTGATTTCCTATATTTCTTAAAGAAGTCCTTGAGATTTTTATGAAGATAGGCACTAACTCATACTACGGTGAAAATTAGGATTTTAAATAATTCGACAGCTAAGACCAATTTAATTTTTCCCTGAGAAAATACACAAACAGGCAATTATTCTCACCAAATCTATTTTTTAACATCTTTATTGGAGTATAACTGTTTTACAATGGTGTATTAGTTTCTGCTTTACAACAAAGTGAATCAGTTATACATATGCATATGTTCCCAAATCTCTTCCCTCTTGCGTCTCCCTCCCTCCCACCCTCCCTATCCCACCCCTCTAGGTGGTCACAAAGCACAGAACTGATCTCCCTGTGCTATGCGGCTGCTCCCCTCTAGCTATCTATTTTACATTTGGTAGTTTATATATGTCCATGCCACTCTCTCACTTCGTGACAGCTTACCCTTCCCCCTCCCCACCAAATCTATTTAAAATGTACAGATAAGCACATCCTAACAGTCTAATGTCTGTGAAAAAATAGAAAACTTTTTGAAATATAATTCTTTAATTCAGTGCCATATTGTTGCAATATTAAATAGTGTCAGTAAGTACTCCACTGTTCTTAATGATAACCTTCATACTGTTTGTAAAAGTATAAAGCAGTGAAATAATTATTTATAGTTTCTAAATCTTTTATCAGATAGAAAGAAATTCTGGCTAAAATAGCCTCCTTGGTTTTATATTTTTCCTCTTTCCTTGAAGATGTGTATACTTGCATTCAGTTTGCTAGTTATGAAAAATGACGGCAAGGGGCTACATGCTCTTGACAGCCTTTCTTTAAAAACGAAATTGATGTTATGTAACATAGAGCTCTTACTAAGTAACCCACTCTAATGTTTTCTTACCCTTGGGCTTTCTCTCAGTCTCCACTGCTAGTTTAAGGACCCAAGAAAGCTGAATTTTGAGCTGGAAGTTTTCCTAATAGGAACCATAAAAACCATCCTTGAAAGATTTTGATTTCTGACTTTAGATGTTCATAGTTCTCAGATTATAAAATAAAGGTGGACAGTTATTGAGTGCAACAATGACAGTTCACAGATTTATTTCTAAGACAATAAAAATTGTAGAACCTGACATAATCACCTCCTTTAAATTGTAAAGGAACAAAAACAAAATTATAAGCCTTCCATTTTTAAATAGTGGAAATTATTTTCTAATATCTTTATATATTGTATATTAATAAGCAATCTACAATTAAGTATATAGTCTAACATTTTTCCTCTCTTAGTGGTAGAAATTACAGAGCAGGATTCTATGCATAATTTTCTATTAAATGATAACTGTTTCTAAGAATATCATAAATTACTACCAATTGATAAATTACCACATACATTACATTTACAACCTAAAGTTATCTTGCATATTAAGTTCAAAAGCTTTGGTTGTAAGACTGCTGTGAATGGTGATAGGAATCAAGACCCTCCCCTCCACCTCAGAAACTAGAGATAATTATCTACAGGGTAGGATCAAGGTGAGAATTGCTTGGGGAAATCTGGGATTCTTGGGATCCTAAACTTTCCACCAGGCCCTCTTCAAGCAGCTATGATCTGGCTTCTCTGTCTAAGGACAGTGACTAAACCACGAAGCAAACCAATGACCACCCCCAACACCCTCACTGACAAAGCCAAAGCTTCTGGTTTTACTTAGATTGTGTATTTCGAGTGAGTTTCTACTTCCTTCTTGAAATTCTCTTTCTTCCCTTGGATCCTCTACACTTTAACTTTGGTTTATATTTTCTTTTTTAAAAATTTATTTATTTATTTATTTATTTATTGGCTGTGTTGGGTTTGCGTTTCTGTGCGAGGGCTTTCTCTCGTTGCGGCGAGCGGGGGCCACTCTTCATCGCGGTGCGCTAGCCTCTCTTGTTGTGGAGTACAGGCTCCAGACACGCAGGCTCAGTAGTTGTGGTTCACGGGCCTAGCTGCTCCGCGGCATATGTGGGATCTTCCCAGACCAGGGCTCGAACCCGTGTCCCCTGCATTGGCGAGCAGATTCTCAACCACTGCGCCACCAGGGAAGCCCGGTTTATATTTTCTTTATCTCTCCTGGGCTCTTCTTCCTCTTTCTGAAAGTTAAATGTTACTGTTCTCCAGAGTTATTTCCTCAGCCAATTTCTGTTCTTGAATTGTCTCTTGCTGAGTATTCACATCCATTCTCACAGCTCCAATCTGTGGTTCTACCTGGAATCCATAGACTGGTTACTGCCAAACAACTATTTTCAGTCCATGCTTCCTGGCCTATTCCAACACATCCCATTTTCTGCTTCACATCTCCACTGTGTGTCCTACAGTAACCTCAAATTCAACTTGCCTAAAATTCAGTGCATCATTTTACGCTTCCTGTTGTGTTTTCTATCTTATTTTTGATGCCAGCTTGCACCCACAATCCAGGCAAGAAAACCAGGAGATGACTGCTACTCTTTTTTCTCTTCTCCAAATAATGACCAAAACGTGCTGTTTTCACTTTTTACATGTTTATAATTATGTCCCCTTTTCCCAGTCACCGTTGCCACTTCCCGTAAAATCATATATTCTTTTTCCTAGTTCATTGTAGCAACCTTCTAATACCAAGTCTCCCGTTCTCAAATACATTCTCTTCTAAGCTGCCAAAGTGATTTATATAAAACCCAAATCGAAACATATTGCACCTCTGTTTCAAATCCAGAAAAGCCTCCTATTATATAGAGGATAAAGATAAAGCATTTTGGCAGACCGTCCAAGGCCTCCCTAATCTTACCCTTTCCTGGATCTCCACCCTCATCCTTCCCTTCTTCCCTTCCACGCTAAACCCCCTGTCTGCTGATCCCATGCCTTCACCCCCATTGGCCCTGGCCTCCAGCCTTTCATCTTTCAGAAAAACTCCTACTTGTGTTTTAAGTTAAAAAAAAAATGTCTTATTTCCTCTTGGCAACCTCTGATCCATCCCCCACTTCCTTTCCCAGAAGGGATTGATACCTTTAGCAATCAGTAAATTTTATTATTATCTGTCACTTTATTTAAATTAATGCCTTCACTTTCTAACTTTCACTTCATTCCACAGCCCACGAAAACCTGGCTTTTACTACTTCATCCTACTGAAGCTATTAGGAAAAGCCAACCGACAATTTTTAGACTTGTTGGAAGTGGACTGTCTGAGGCATCTCACCATGTTGGCACCTACACAGTATATTCATATCACATGTGAACAACAGCTGAGTTTCTTGCTTATCCTATGCAGTCTTTAGCAAGATATTTGATGGTTCTGTCTTGCATTCCTCATCTGTAAAATGAGTATAATAGTGGAATCCATCTGAAAGTTTGTAGAATGCATTAATACATGGAAACGGCTTAGAACAGTTTCTGGCCCATCATTATTATCATTGAGCTGATATACATAATAAATGTGTCTGTATAGGTTTATAAGTTTACTTGAAAAGAATAAATGCTATCTTGAAGAGCTGACCCTAATGGAGATATAAAGCCAGATATACATTTGTCATCTATTAAGCCAGGATGCCTTCTAAAGAGTGACAGTATAATAATAATTTTGGAATATAATACAATAATACAGATAAACATATATGTAACTAGTTTCTTCTCTAGACACAAGGAAATTCTCCCATTTAAAACATGTATTTTCTTGTCCATCTTAAATCATTTTGTTTTGGTAGATAACATAATAACTCTGAAATAACATTTTTGTACATAATATCAAGTTTTCTTGGCCTTTGCACTACGTTCCTGATTCATAAACTCAAACCTGCATGTTGTTCTCCTCCCTAAAAACATCTTTTCCTTAAAAAAAAATCACTTACATTGTTCCAGAAGTGTAAATCACTGAACCTCTGCTTATACTTTTATTTATTGTTGTAGGTATTATATAATTATCTTGTCTCAACAAATAAAAAACAAAAACAAGATCTTTTACAATGAAAAAGCTATCTGCTGTATTTTAATCAAAAGCAATATAAGTATCAGTGTGTGATTAATTGTTAAAGTGGAAAAGTTGTCTTCCTTTCCTTCTTATGAATGAGTATTTCAACTGATAGATACAAAGTGCCAGCATATTGTCCCTTTGTCACCTCACCTGGACCTATCTCCCTTAGGCCCACCCCCCTTCCTCAAGATCGTTTCCTTTCCATATTGGAAAGGATCGTTTCCTGATCATTGTTTATTCTGTCCATGACTTTTCCACTTTTATGATTGGATAGTGACAATTTAAGCTTCTGAGTCAGTACCTATGTATATATATATATATATATATATATATATATATATATATATATATATATTTTATGGTAGGGGGTCTTCAGACATGCAATAGAAATGGGCATAATGGCAAGTCTTTCAATGGGTTGGGAAGGTCATATTTTGGAAAGGTAAACTGTGTGGCATCTCAATTTTGAACATACATGGAGGTGGACAAATGAATTTCTCCATCCTCCCAATATGACATCAATTCTGTTAATATAAAATATTCTGTTATCTTTCATAATAATAGGGAAAAAAAGGTTAAAATTCTTCCACATTTGACTGAAAAATCATAAATACTCTAATTTATATGAATAACCTCTACCTTTATGGAGAAATATTTCTAGAAACTGTGTCATAGGATGGATGGCCACAACACAGAATATGTACTGCTGTTCAAACATGCTTCCATCATCGATGAGCTGGTAGGGTGGTGAGAAAGAAAATCATTTTGACAGTAAGAGAATAATAAAAGAGTAAAATATTATCCAATGATAAATAGCTGTAATTGTTTTAAAAATGCATACTGTCCATAAAAATTCTATATTATGATTAATTAGCATTGTAAAAAATGTTTTGGGGTGCTCTCATACTTTTTTGCAATGAAAACCTACTTATATTTACTCAAAAGCTCAGGAATGGAGCATGCAAAATGTTTACAGAAAATAGTCACCTCCCTGAAGAATGGTACTGCCAGGTATTTTCCAAACAAATGGCAAATCTCGAAACGGGGGGATCTGTCATGTAGAATTTTTATTTAAACTGGCAGTGCCACATTTACTTATGACATCGAGGAATGAAATAATTTGTATGACCAAAATTGCAGCTAGTAATATTCCTCTACTTTAAAAAAATCCTCTAAGAAAATATAATTTTATCATAATCTACATTTTAAGAATTAAGTAGTATTTGTAAAATGTTTGCATATACATTTGCTATCATTAGACTAATATTAAGATTTTAAGTATTGAAAATTGGTTCAATCCATTTTAAAAAGTAATGAATGGGATTAATTATGAAACTTTAAATCTCTATACTAATACATTTTATTTAATCCTTTTATAATGCAATGACTTATAGCCCAGATGTGTTTTGACTGCTAATGAAGGACGGTCTATTTTAGTCCAGAATTTTCAAATATATCCCAAATAGCCAAATCTTATAAGTACTCAAATATTAAATGTTGGAGACTTTAATATCTAGATAATTGGAAAACTATTCAGTTCTTAAACATTTTAAGGAATCTTGGTTATCTAAAGCTAATATGGAAATGGAATGTAAGAGAGTCCCAGGAACTGGCCTCCAGTAGGGACTCTGGCTAGGGCATGTTCTAATAAATGTTTGATATGAGGGAGCCATGGTTTATGTTGATTAATCACCTGTCCAGTATGGACTCCAGCAATCCTACAGCCTCACTAGGGTCTACAGTCCTTGATCCTACCATCTCTTCAGTGTCCTTCACAGCCCACCTTCATTTTATCACTCCTCCTTATCCTAATTACATTCTGTGGTCAGTCCTTATGATCATTCTGCATACTCTTTCAACTCCTTTGTCTCTTTCTTTCTTCATCACATTTGCCTCACGGCCTTTGAACTTGTTCCTGAGGATAGAAAAGGACTCATTCCCTTACCTCCTTCAGGTCTTTAATTAGCTTTAATTATCACCTTCTCAGGAGATCATCACTGAGCACGGGATTTAAATTTTAATATCTCCATAATCCATGCTCCTTTCCTTTTTTTTCCCTTTATTGCATGTATTATCCACCATAATACAATCTACTTACTCATTTATTTAGGTCATTTGTCTTTTATCCACTGTTGTTTTTTTTAGGAACTAAAACAGTACTTGAGTATAGTTTTTAGTTTTTTCTTAATACATGCTTGTTATATAGATTATGATTCTTCCATAGTGATTATGCATCTTCCTTCTTAAAATTTAAATTATTTATCCAGAAAAGAAAATACAGTTCATTTTTAACCATCGTAATTGGTAAGAGCTTATGCTCTAGGATCAAAGATCTTGTGTTCACTTTTGGCTCCACCAGTTGCCCGATGCATGACCACGGGTGTAATAACAATGTCTACTTCACAGAGTAGCTGTGGTCTATTAAAGGAGATCAAGCAAGTAGAGTGTTTTGTAACATTTCTGGCCAGAGTAAATACTGGTAATTGTTGGCTATTGCTTTAATTAGAATGGGTTAGGTGGGCGGGGAAATAGTACTATAGATCCTGTATGCTGTATTTCATTAAATCTGCTTGCCTGAATGTTAGACATGAAGAGCTCTTGCCTTTGATGACTCCAGAAATATCTGGGCTCCTCCAGACTAAAGGAGGGTATGAGCAGGTTGATGTCTGGGGCTGTGTGTCATGTCAAGTGTTTACTGGACATATTTTAATTTATTCTGCAATTACTCATACTCACCAGTAGTTATTGGAAATGTAAATAAAGAATACTATGAATTATGAATAGGATGGGGAACCATAACAAAAACTAAAGGAGCTAGAAATACTCTCTGAAACCCAGACCAGTCCAGACACAATGATAGGTCTCGTAGGGGATCCCAGGTCCTAGGGATCCCTGAAAACCCCCAGGGTTTTCCTTTTCCATCTGGGTGTGGGCTTGTGACTCAGGCTGATTCATCACCACTTAACCAGTCCAGCTGTTTCCATTTCCAGAGCTGTGAGAACCTCCTGGGCTCTGGGTTGTCAAAGGTAGTCATTTACAGTGCTTTTGAAATTGTTGAAGTGACTTCTGCCTTAGAAAAGCAAAAAATAAATTCTGCCCTGTTTTTAGACTTGTGAATCAACCTGGAAGCCCATTCCTAAATTACAAAAAGGACAAAAAGTACTCTAACTCTCCATTTAGAAACCACTCTTGGACTGTGCCTCTTTTGATTTGATCTCACTTTCTATCACAGAGGGAAAAGAAAAGAGGAAAAACATTAAACTCAGTAAAAATGGTAATTTCTCAAGCCTTTGGTCACAATTTAGGACTTGAAAAAAAAGGAATTAAAATTCTTCTTATTCTAAGAGATAGTCCTATAGGGTTGTTAGTAAATATATCTAAATGGAAATCAATTTATTTTGGAAGAATGTATTTTATAACTGTTAGCAGAAGATTTTGCATGTCAATACGTGGTAGAGTATTCAAAGCTAAAAGTGCTAGAGATGAGTTAGATCAGACTCTGGCTTATTTCCCAGAAAATATAATATTCTATAAAGGAAAGCATTATAATCGATTACTTATGCTACTCATTCAGGTGTCTTGTGTTTAGGAGAAATGTAAACCAGATCTTCAAAGAGAAATCTACTTAAAATGTAAAGGAATAAGACCAGATACCAACAGTAGGTGAAGCATTTTCCTGTGCAGAAGAACTTTAGATGCATGAAATTTACAATTTTCATAAAATTAGTGGAAATAAACTGTAAAATGATATTGATAGATTTATAGAATTAGAACATACTCATTAAGGAAAAAAGAGATCAATTTCACTCTCATAGGTAACATAATCAGAGAATCCTGTTCTGATTTAAAGGCCAACCCACATTAAGAAAATACTAATCACTGTGCTGGCACAGACATGTGCTTGGTAGATGCTGAATGAATGAAGGAAAGTAGCTTTTAACCAGATTCAGAATGAGACAGGCAAAGAAGATGGAGAAGCTAACCTGAAATGAATTGAATAGGTAGGTAAGCTGATATTAAGTATATTCAAATGATTTTTTTTTTTTTTTTTTTAACGTGCAAGCCCAATTTCTTTTTCTTTTTCTGTCTTGGGCAGTCCATTGGGAGAAAAATGACAAAATGCGGTAAAGCTTCCAGTCGGCTTGGAAGAACACGATGGCCCTGGGGTGGGTGGACAGTCATTCATGCCGGTCGACGATGCTGACACTGTGGGTCCTACTTCGGATCCGACTTTGGAGCTGTTCCGTCTATTTTGGATTCTGTTGCCCGCAGTTCCTGAGTTGGCCCAGGGCTGTATGTAGCTCGGTTACAGAAGTAGCTGGCGGCAGGATTGAGCTCTATGGCTTTTCCTTAGAAGTTCACTGGCAGCTTCCAAGTCTTCTACTTTCATCTGCTCAGTTCTTCTTCTTTCCCGGCTCAGTCCTCTTCCGAAGACAAGGTTCTCTCTGGGCTTTGCAGGTCCTGCGGCCTCTCCTTGCTTGCGGCAGCTGCCTCATCTCTTTCCAGGATTGTCGGAGGAAATGTGAGGTCGCTGTTTTCCGCCATCATCCCCAAAGCGGTCTCCAAGCACTGGACTGGAATACACTGAATGTACACTCTTGTGCTTTTTGAAAAGGATACATAATTTAAATAGCAGAGATAAACTCATTGCTAGAAGAATTAAGGTAATGTATCCTGAAAATCTGTTTTACTATTATCATCATCATCGTTATTCTGATTTTTTGCACTATCGCAGCAAACCTTAATGGGTTTTGTATGACCAGGGGACTTTGGGATTTGTGGAGGCATTTTTGGTTTTCACAGTGATTGAGGGACACTACAGCCAGGGATGATAGCCATACTGCAATACAAGAATAGTTCGGCACAAGAAAAAATTTCTCACATAACTTTGAAATATTTTGCCTAACATTCATATACTTGAAATACTTACTTATAATTGTCTGAATCTGGAATCTCATCCTGTTTTACACATAGGCAAAAAAATTGGGGGGACATGTTTTTAAATATACCAGATTTTCTAAGAATGTAACTACGTATAGATGGAAATGTAAATTTATGTGTTTATTTGCTTTTATTACTGGGGCTTTAATCCCGAAATACTCTGGGAATTCCACTATTTCTCTAGTTTAAGGTCTAGACTAGAAATTAGGCTTACCTGCCTTTTTCCTGATCTTGCTCCTCGGAGCACCCTTCCCTGTTGACAGAGAGGCAAAGAATCTCCACCCAAGTAAAAGAATATTTCTCCCTAAGGTTTAGAGAAGAGGTGCTATAAATTGGCCACCCCAGGTGTCCTTTCCCTGGTTTTACTAGATCTTACAAAGATAAAGGGACCTCCCAAGAAGAGGTAATCACAAACTCATCCTTGCCACACCAGCCTAAGGGGAAAGGAAGCAATTTAGAAAGAAGGGAGAATCCAAACAGAGAACACTCCACACAACAGCTTGTAACCCCTAAGTTCCTCACTGGGAAAGCTCTTCCAACACAATGGCCTACTTTGTCCCTACTGAGAAAGGTAGGCTTAGGGCCATCTCTGTGGTGAAAGCCAATACTTACAGTAACTTACCAGAGCTATTTTCTTTATGATTTTTAACATAGTTTGAGATAATTTTATCAAAAAAAGGGAAAAGAACTAAGCAATTATAACCTAATAATTATGATAGACTTTATATGCACATTTATTACTACATTAAAATTGAGTATTTTAATATCTTTGTAGGAATGTACAATGTTTAATTCTTCTATTATTATGTGAATTACTATATTAGAAAATATAATCTACTGGAATATGTCAGTGTATTGAATACTTTATATATGCTAGAACATTTAGAAACTTTTCATTAAAAGTTTACTATACATCAATGCTCTTTAACTATTTCATTATACTTTTTCCCTATCCTTACTTATAATCTGTCCACATCCATTTGTATTAATTTTTGATAAAAGGGTGATCTGAGGTCTCACACACATGCAAAAACATGTGGAAAATGCCCTGGAAACTTTTTTTTTTTTAATTTTAATATAACTAGCACATTTTACATATTATACTGGAGTGGTAATCCAGAGCTTTACTGCTCAGAGTATGACTCATGGACCAGCAGCATTAACATCACCTGGAACTTGTTTAAAAGGCAGAGTTTCAGGCCCCAGAATCAAAATCTGTACTTGAACAAGATCCTCTTTGTGATTTGTATGATATAAAATTTGAGAAGCCAAAATCTTGATCAAGGGTTAGCAAACTTTCTGTAAATGACCCCATTGTATACATTTTAGGCTTTGTGGGCCATTTAGTTTCTGTTGGAACTGCTCCATCCTGCAGTTGTAGTGCAAGAGCAGTGGTAGATAATGTGGAAACGTGCGTATGGTTGTGTTGCAATAATTCTGTATTTATGAACACTGAAATTTTAATTTTTTTTTTTTTTTTTTTTTTTTTTTTTTGCGGTACGCGGGCCTCTCACTGATGCGGCCTCTCCTGTTGCGGAGCACAGGCTCCGGACGCACAGGCTCAATGGCCATGGCTCACGGGCCCAGCCGCTCTGTGGCACGTGGGGTCCTCCCAGAGCGAGGCACGAACCCGTGTCCCCTGCATCGGCAGATGGACTCTCAACCACTGCGCTACCAGGGAAGCCCTGAAATTTTAATTTAATTTAGTTTTCATGTATCACAAAATATTATTCTTCTTTTGATATTTTCCCCTCACCATTTAAAAATGTGAACTCATTCATAGCTCACTGTGGGCTGCCTTAGCCCATGGTACTATAATTTGGTGACCTCTATTCTACGGCACAGTAATATTCCATAAGATGACTTTTTATGCAGAAGTAATAGGATATTTGAGAAGCAAAACATAGAGTTGCAAATAGAATGGCTCTAGTCTCAAACATCTGCAGATTATATTAAAGACAATAATAAAATAAAACAGTCATGTAAAGAAAATGTCCTTTGTTATGTATGTAGCATATGCTTACAGAATATATTGAAAATTATAAAAGAGAAATTTAAAGTTATAGAAACTATTTCCTTCAGGAACAGAAGCTGTTAAGCTCTCAGTTTAGCAAGATATTTTTGTACACATACAAACATGTATAGTTTTATATTCCAATTTTCCCACCTAATACTATTTCATAATACTTTTACATCTTAATAAATTGCAGCCTAATAGTCTAGCATGAGGTTGTCATATTTTATAAGGCCTTCATATCTTAAGAGACCAGTGGAAAACACAGTAAGGATAACTGAAAATTTGGAGAATGAGTAACAATTACTCAGCTTAACATGTTAAATCTAAAATAAGAAGGGCTACAGGCATACCTAATTATAGATTTCAGAAGATGAACAAGGGCCTCATTTGAAGAATCACCTCAAGGAAGGGTGGGCCCTTGGATATATGAAGGGAAGACCCCTGGGTATATTTTTTTATTATAAAGTTAATGCCTATATAGAAAAGCATTTTTTAAAGTAGGCATAAGATATTTGAAAAGTTTTACTTCTTCTGAATATGTTTCTGAAATACAAAATAGAAGTACTACACACCTAGACAAAGGAAAGCAATTTCAAACCTACTCTAATCATAATTCAAGACAAAAAGTTATTGAGATCATACTGAAATGCTGCTAAGATTTTCAGTGTACATTGCCTGCATGAAGAAAAACAAAGGTAAATAGTGAGAATAGAAGGGTTCCTCCTTCTTGAAATTAACAAAATTATTTATAGTGATGTGATGAGAAAGCTAATACATTAAATACAAGAACACTGAAATGAATTTTGTAGCTGTGTTGGCTTCTTGACAAAAATTGTACCATTTGCAATTCTGACTTTCCTTCACTTATTGTTAGTGAAAAATACCACACTCATGATATTTCATGATAATATTTTTATTATTATAAAAGTAATTTATTTTCTTCCAACTTAGCGATGGAAAGAACCAGCGTAGAATTTAAATTTTAATCATTTAAATTCCAAAAATGTAATTATTTTATAGAATTAGCAAAGTATAAGCATTTATTTTTACCTAACAAGTTGTAAGTATTCCTTTGAATTCCCTGAATTGGTTGAGAGACAGTGTGTGTGTGTGCATGCATGCATATGCATAATTTGTTCCTTAATATAAAACGATTCTTGGGATTTATTTTGCGAGGATTGCCTTATAGATAAAACATATTTTAATAAAAGATCCTTCAGTAAGTGGGTAAGCTAACACTCTACAATGGTGTGCAAGGTACAATTATGAATACTTTTACAAGAGTGTCATTTTATGTACACGAATAGCAAATTATTAGGCCAGCTGTAACTGGTCACAACTTGGTTAGAGTGTACGTATGAAAGACAACAGCAGACGGCCTGGACTACCATACTGGTTTTGCATAGAGGTTGTCTCAGCAAAATTATAGAAATAGCCAAAGTGAGTATTACCAAACTAGTTTTTTTAACATAATGAGATCTTGAAATGATCTTTTGTATTGTGTTGTCTTTTTTTCAAGAGATTACTTGTAACTAATTGAGAGCCCTTTAAAATGGAAAGTACCTCTCAAGTGATAAATTATTGCAAAGCAGCTGTTTAAGAATAAGATGTCAAAGAAGAAGTGACTCACATAATATGAAATGGACGTTGAAAGTTTCCCTTTAAGTATAGCATGCCTCTCTTGACTCACGGTGCTTTTCCATATTATAGGTGACTGTGTTTTATGAGATTGCACTGTGCATCTTGTTGGAGTCTCTTTCTCCTTTGCTCACTTTGAGGAAGCTAGTGACTGTGTTGGGGAATCCCATATGACAAGAACCTATGGGGGGCACCTCTAGGACTGAGGGCAGCCCTCAGGGACAGACTGTAAGAAACTGAAGCCATGGTCCTACAGTCACAAGGAACTGAATTCTACCAACAGTGAATTTGGAAGTGGATCCTTCCCTAATGGGATCTGAGTGGCAGAAACTATGATTGCAGTCTTTTGCGACCCCAAGCAGAGGACCCAGTGAAGCCATGCCAGACTCCTCCCACAGAAGCTGTGAGACAAGTGTTGTTTTAAATCCTTGAATTTGTGATAATATTGTTCCTCAGATAATATACTTACCTAGAAAACCATGGTGATGTGTCACTCTTTGTAAGGATGGTTTGAAAAGAATATTGATAATAATTTAAAAAAAAACATGCTCAGAGCATTCTTCCATTGAGAATTAAATGTTTATAAAATAAGTGATTGAGAAAGTAGGTCTGTAAATGGACAGAAGGGAATGGTTAGAGACCATGGTAAATCTTGATATAAGAGTTATATGACCTTGGTCTCTTATATGCTTCATTTTTTGTTTTTATTTTCTTCTTCTTTTTTTTTAAATGAGAGTTGAAAATGAGCAGTGATTTAGTGACACGGAGAACATCACTTAGCTTTGGTGATGTGATGGGAGGGGTGGCCTGACTATAGGTAGCAATTTGTAAAGAAAGATGAAGAACAGAAAAAAAGAGTAAAAGAGGCTTAAAATAATTGCTATAACAAGAAAGAGAATGAAGAAGAGTTAGTAGAGGGAATGAGGTTTATGAAGGTAGTTTGATGTGTATGTGTTTCTTTCTTTAAGATGGAGAGACTTGAGCACATTTAAACACTTACTTGAAGAACGATTGAAAGAGAGGAGGAACAATTGATAATGTAAAATTCATAAGAGGTTGAAAGAGACAGAGTCCAATGTACAGCTGGATATACTAAAGGCAGATGAAGGAAGGACACCACATCTAATTTCACCAGACAAAAAGGAAAGCATATGTGCAGTAAATTTCTAGCTTTTTCTGTGAAATAAACGTCCAGATAATCTGCTATGACTAAGTCGAGATTTGAAGCAAGTGTTGATTACACCTTTGGGAAGAAAATCTTTGGAAGAAAGTACTGAGAAGAGTGGACCTTGAGTTTAACAGTAAACCCTCCAAAGACTGCCAGAGAGTAGAGAGAGACCAATTGAGGTAATGTTTGTATCTTTAGTGGAACATCTTTCCACCCTTCCATGACTTCCTGCAGCAGTGCCCAGCTACCTTGGGTTTAGTCATGGAGAAAACAGGTAATCAAGTTAATCCAAGGCTGGAGTTTTGCCAGATGGAAGAAGAATAAAAGAGCGGGACTAAGGAGTTAACTTACTGGCAATAGCATTATTAAAATAAGGCAATCTTAGTTCAAAGCAGGATAAAGAGGGAAATAAAGACGTTAGAGGGCTGATGAATTGGAAGAAAGTGAAAAGGTTAGTAATCTAAAGGTCCTGATGAGATGTGGCCAAATCTAGCCCTGTTTTTGTACAGCCTGCAGCTAAAAAAAAAAGCGTTTTACATTGTAAAACAGTTGACAAAATATCAAAGGCGGATATTTTGAGGCATGTAAAAATGGTAAGAAATTCAAGCTTCTGTGTCCATAAAAAAAGTTTTATGTTTCTAACACAGCCATGCCCATTTGTTTACATATTGTCTACAGCTGCTTTTGCATTACAAAGGCAAAGTTGAGTAGTTGCCACAGAGTAGTTGGCTTATTGGTGCAAAACCTAAAATTCTTGATCCCTGAGAGGCCAGAAGGATTAGCAATAGAAGGATTGAGAAATTAAACCTAGGGTAGAGGAATTTGGGGCCAGAAAATGATTACTGAATTAATGCTCTTGAAAATAGAGCAATTTGGTAGTGAAAATACCCAGGTTGTAACCATGGATTGTTGCTTAGGGAGAAGCAAATCGTTAGTGATTAGAAGGTCAAGGAATTGAAAGGGTTGCTAGGTAAGTCATTCATTTGAATAGTGAAGTTCATTTTAATGCCATGAGCTAGTGCCATAGTCTTTGATGAAAGTTTGGAGGTAATGATGAGGTTGTAGTGGCATCCATGGGGAGAGAGTGGTTAGTTTGAAAGGTATAAGCTCCAAAATAGCAGAGCTTTTTTTGTGTGTGTGGTACGCTGGCCTCTCACTGTTGTGGCTTCTCCCGTTGCGGAGCACAGACTCCGGATGCACAGTCTCAGCGCCCATGGCTCACGGGCCCAGTTGCTCCGTGGCATGTGGGATCTTCCCAGACTGGGGCACGAACCCGTGTCCCCTACATCGGCAGGCGGATTCTCAACCACTGCACCACCAGGGAAGCCCAATAGCAGAGTTTTTTAAAAGGACAATGAACTATTGCCTTTGGGAGGGATGGCGATTGAACATGGTCAGTCTGTGCTGCTGTCTCAGCTTCTAGACCAGAGTGGTGGGAAACCCAAAGAATCCCGTTGGGAGAGGAAGAGATGAGCTTTGAAGCTTTATTCCCGACAAATCAAGGTCTTGGTCACAGCCAGAAGGAACCAAAGAATATTTTTTAGACAAAATCTTTATTATGTAAGGAGTTTATGTTAGTGCCAAATATAGTTTTAAATGATCATCTTATATTCAGAGCAGAGCAAGATGATTGAAGATGTTTTTCTTTTCAAAATTTCTCTCTACTAGGCTCACCTTGAATGATTATATTCTAAACATTTTTATAATTTCCAAAATTTATACCTAATATTTTAATTATTAATTTTAAACTGCTTTATTGAGGTATAATTGACATACAAGAAAATATATAAGAGTTATGATTTGATGTTTTGACACATGTATGTGCTCATGAAACCATTGCTGTAATCAAGATAGTGAATGTATCCATCACCCCAAAAGTTTCTTTATTTTTAATTATTATATATTATTATAATATAATGTCATATTATAAAACATAACCTTATTTTAACTTGAAGTATTTGATATATTTTCTTTCATTTATTTGTTCTTACATTCTTCAGTAACGAATAAATGAGTACATTGAGATGAATATATTGATATGAGTATATGCCCAGGCTTTTAAGGGTAATGTCACCTAAGCAAGGAGTATAAATTTGGTCAGAAGAAATATCATTATCCCAACATGTAAATAATGGATTTTCTTTTTTCTTTTTATTTATTTATTTTTTTGCGGTACGCGGGCCTTTCACTTTTGTGGCCTCTCCCGTTGCGGAGCACAGGCTCTGGACGCGCAGGCTCAGCGGCCATGGCTCACGGGCCCAGCAGCTCCGTGGCGTGTGGGATCCTCCCGGACCGGGGCACGAACCCGTGTCCCCTGCATCGGCAGGTGGACTCTCAACCACTGCGCCACCGGGGAAGCCCGGATTTTCTTTTTTAAATCTTTGGATGAGCTTATTTTTACAAAGAAACATATCCCTAAAATAAATTAAATTACTGTAAGATACAGATTTTATAAAATATTTTGCTCTGCATATTGAATTGTTCAGCATAGTTTTCAAAAGCATTTTATACTGTGTTAAATTCTGACCTTGTTGAAATGTGTTAAAGACGATTCCTATATTGATTGTAGGATATTAGCTCTCTTTTATTCTGAGAGATGAGATTGTCTTTCTGCAAAGTCATTCATTTCATTACTAGGAATGGAGAAGTATAGGGTTGCCTAGTACCCATATCTCTTCAGCCATACACAGGAGACATTGATATATACAGCACTGCCTCTGAATGCATGGAACATTAGGAATCACATAAGAGTTAAGTTATTTAAATCCTGAAAAATCATTTATTCATTTGTAATGTTATTTCTAGAAGTACCTGATCAGAGATAGTTCTTAAAAGGAAAAAAAAAAAAATTAACCCATTATTCAAGTGGTAGGGAAAAAAACTAACATATCAATATTTATAGACCTTCATGCAGATCTTTTCATACCCCCAAAATTGAAATGGAACTTATTTAAATATTTTACTCTACAATGTTTATATAAAAACAGTATAGAAAAATTTAGAAATGTTTGTATATTAAAGCTTTGAATGTAATCATATTAGTTTCAAAATGCTTATTCTATTTAAGCTTACTTATAACTATCTCTATTATAGATGCTAGAAATGATGCTCAGAAAAATACTTTGGTTAAGGGGACCCAGCTACATAGTATTAAAGCAGGATTTAAAGCATGCCTTTTTACTCTAAATATAGGTCTGAAAAAAAACTTCCGCTTAAAAATATAACGATAGATATGTGTAGAGAGTTGAAATCTAAGAAATTGGTGTTTAACATTATACACTATAAATTAATTATGTTCAGCATTTATTTTCTTAGTAACTATGTCTTGTTAGCTTTTGACTTGTAATAAAAATGTAGAGCTATTATAATGTAAGATATGGATTTCTGTATGATATGGATTTCTGAAGGGAAAGCTGTATAGGCAGAGGAAACAGCAAATGCAAAGGCTCTGAAGTGGGAATGTGCTTAGCTAGGATGGAAACTATCGGAGAACTCACTGTGATTCCAGTGGGGTGAGGGAGAAGAGGAATGATAGCTAAGATGGATAACACAGCAGGGGCCAGATCAAGAAGGACCCCAGAGACCACTATAAGGATTTGACTTTTACTCTAACTGATATGGAGCAGAAAAGCATTGATGGAAAGGGACCTAGACATTTCCATTTACTGGGTTGGGGGAAGCAGGTTTGCAGATTGAGGAGGCAAAGGGCAAGTAGAAACCAACAGTTCTATTTGAACATGGTAAGTTAAGAATGTTTATTCGACATACAAGTGGAAATCTCTAGAAGACAATTGGATATATAAATCTGTCTGAGTTTCATGGAGGGAATGAGGGGTTGGATTTATTGTTGTAAATTTGATACCCAGCACATAGATGTTATGAAAAATCATGGTCTTAGGTGAGATGACTAGAGAATGTACAGTGGAAGAAGGAGAACCTCTAGAACATATAGATGGATTTGTTACAGAAACTTAACTTTATGCCTTTGTGGAAGCTGGTTAATAAGTCTCTTTAAAGCTGTTGTCCTCATGTCTGATGCTGGACTTTGAAGCACACAGGGCAGGCAGTAAGAAGAGAAGAAGTATGGAAAGTTGGAGAGGAATTACAAGCTGGAATCCACAAGTATGAACTGGAACTCAATGAGGAAAGACTGACACCCCTGTCAGCAGTTGTTGCCTCTGACCTTGATGTTGTGGGTGTCCAGCAAAAGCCAGGGCCCTTGGTGGTGGAGTTAAACACATACACCTGTCTCAGGAGACAAAAGCTGAAGGAGGTTTCTAAGAAGGTGGAGTAGTTGCAGATGCAAATATAAGAAAATATGTATGTTACAAAATGACTGCTGTTTCCCTTCCGCTCTCCAAATCTCCCAAGTTTCCCTTTTGGTTCAACCTAAACGGAAACAGGCAAGAAAGGGAGTTCTGGGAAAGGGAGCTCAGCTTAGCCAGGTTGACGTGCTGCAAATCCACCAGAGGGGGTGAGCATAGGTAGAGGAGAGATGAGGTTGTAGGTTTGAATCCCATGGCACTCAAAAACTTAGAGGTCAGGAATATGAAGTTTTTTAGCAAGTGTCCTTAAATGCAGAGGGCACGTCCTTCTTCATTAATTCCTAATTATTTTTGGCTGCAGAGAGGACATGATGCTTGGAGCTTGGACTGTGAGATGGAGTCTGCCTATTGATGAATAAGTGACAAGATAGAAAATGCTTCTATTAGTTATGGATTAGTAGTTACCTCCTTATTCTGCCACTTCAGCCCTGGCCCTACCCCCAGACTGTGTTTACAAAAAGGAGAAGTAAAATTTGGCACATTTAAAGCACTGTTGATTTGAGTTTTCTACCACCTGCAACCAAACCTAATTCAAACTGATAGAGTGGATTCAAGAGAAAATGAGAGGCCAACACATGAAGACAGACTATAGCCAATATTTTGAAGGAATTTAACTATAAGTTGGAACTCAGAAATGGATCCCTAGTTGGAGGATTAGTGAGGATAGGGGAGATTTCTTTTAAGATGGGAAATGTTACCATATTTTTCTATAAGATTGGGGATTATCTTGTAGAGAGGTATTATTAATCCTCTAGAAAAAGATTAAATTGATGCAAAGAATTGTGAACTGAAAAATAGGAATAACAGAAAATTCTAGGAGAAAGATTTACTTTTCTGGGGGAAAATTATATTAGAATTCTTCTCTTATATAGATGTTAATATTGTTATAGTTAAAAACTATAAGAAACAGCATTCTTGGAATTCAAGCAAATTAGCATAATTTTCAATCAGGCAATCAGGAAAATATGGATGATATGCCATGTTTTTAGTGGTATAAATCTTACTTCATTGAAAATAATTGGTAAAGTAGACTTTTTATTTTAAAATGTAGATCCATCAAAAAATGTTTAATTTGATTTCCTCCTTTATTTGCAACACACATTGTTGTTTCTTGTATTTTAGTCCTAGATAGAGCTTATCAAGTTATTATGAGGGTATGATGCACCAATTAGCTTTTCATGCTTAGCTATTAAAATTTCATTCAAAGTGTACAGTTTTTATTCAAATTCAACTTTTACACCATTTTAACAATGATAAGTGATCCATCTTCAGATCATTAAGCAATTTATTAAAATTCTCCTGCAATTAATTTTAGGCAGAGCTCTAATGCACATATACTAATTTATCCTTGAAAACATGCTAACTTCTTACTTGTATCTAATACAAAGTAAAATTCTAGCTTGAAATATTCTTTCTCTTTAGGTCTCTGGGGAAAGACATTGTCTTATGTGGTTATATTTTTTTTGGCAAGCAAATAGAGTGAGGTTGGGGTTTACTTGATATTTTCTATTCATATTTTTGCATTATTTATTACCTAGTATAAACATGGGATTATATGAAGAAATATTTACACGCAATTATATCATTGTCTCATAGTAATAGTAATATTAGAGATGCTTTAGGTATAAGACACAACAGTCATAAAATCAGGGATGATTAAATTTAGAGATCTCCAAACTATTAAATTTTCAACTGAGTTTGCTAAATTTTTGTCAACACATCTTCACAGGAGATATTTTCCTATTTGATACCTTTGTTTCTGACACATTTATGGTCATCTCTTCAAAATTCTAAGCCTCTTGTTAAGAAATAGTTTCTTAACAGAAGTCTTAGTGTTTTTTAAATTAAATGTTGTATAAAGAACATTTAAATTATTTATCCTTAACTGTCAAGACCCATTCTATCAGCCATGAAAAGTGACCATGCTCAGAATATAAGGTGTCACATTATCATTAGAAAAAGCACGGTTCTTTATTTTGTAAGAGTAAACAAACTGCGAGCACGTATAGGCTTGTACTGTGGTTCCCTTTACAACTGAAAGCATGTAGTACCAGTCTTGGCCTCCACATGGTGCTAGTGTTATGTACTGGGACATCACAAGCCAGAACTACCTGGTAACGCAAAATAACCACTCACACTGCCCATCAGAAATAATCCCACTAATGAAACAAATAACCACACATACTGCCCATCCAAAAGAATCCCAATAATGAAATAAGAGATTCAAATAAAAAGACACTACACCTGAAATCCTGCCTTCTTTAAAATCTGGCTCATGCACAATAATAATTTTGGCAAACCATTTGTGGAAATTGTAGTAAAGCTAAACAAAAGGTAACATAAAATAATGAGTTTAGATTTCTTGTTTCATCTTTGGGATCTCACCAGTGGGTTCAAGATCATGTTCTTTTTTCTATGGATTGTTTTCTCTCTTCCATAGATGGTGTTAAGGAAAGGAAGTCCTTGGGGGAAACGAGGCTTCGTAGGACTTCTGCCAGGTTTTTATTTTGATCATTGTGATTCCTTTGAAGTCTAAGATTCACCTTCATGGCCAAAATGTGATTTATTTTGAATATTCTGATTTTCTGTCAGATTCTTCACAACTTTAGTGTTTGTTTCCATTTCTTTTAATGTGAAACATTCATTGAGTTGATGGCAGCTTAATGTGATATAAAAAATTTTATATCCATCTGCCAACTGTATGACAGTTGAAGATACTATAAAATATTGCAAAATATTTGGCCTTTTTGCTTAGCTTCTTGCCAACTGACTAATGGTTAATTGCATTGGCTTTATATAAATCCTTCCTTTTCTTCTTTCATAATGGGGTACAATTGTTTTCTTCCTTTTATGCTTATGTATTGGCCATTTGTCCTCTGTAGAGTCAAAGTGAACAACTAAAAAAATGATCCAAAAAATTAACAGAAAGAAACTAATCTTTGGTTTCTAGATAACTTAAGCTATACGAGTGCCTTGCAACTATCACACTGTCCAATGTTTATTGAATATATTACTCCATGCCAACTGGTTTGGGCCTGGCTTTAGCAGTGGTAGTTAAACAACAATGGAGATCATAAAGAAAATGAAAGAGGATTCAAAACTTGAAATAAAGTTGAAAAAAAAATTACATTGAATTATCACTTACTTTCCTCCTGTCTTCCTTCCCTGCCTCCTTCCTTGCCTTCCTTCTTTCTTTAAAAAAATAAATAATCTAGAAACTGACCTTGAAAAATTTAGACCACTTCTTGCCAGGAAGACAAAAAATACAGGTGGTCTTAAATTCTAGAATGAGATTAAAGAAGCCAGTGGATGGATGACTCCTTTACTGCAGTTTATGGCATTTATTATTGGTCTCATACTGAGTCCCTCTCTTAAGTGGACTATGAAATGTTTTTTTTTCATTTGGGTACATTAGTGGTAACGTTGTTTGAAAATGTTGGAATCTTTTGGACAAAATAATCTAAACATCAGTTTATATTGGTAAATGATTTACTACCCCTAAATCCTTTCTTGGAAACGTCTTTCTTCTGCAACCATAACTAGAAATGTGTGTGTGTGTGTGTGTGTGTGTGTGTATACATATGCATACATATGTATATATATTTCCACAAATAAGCGTAACTATTATTATCTGACAGTTTTTCTTAAAATCTCTATTTGTTACAAAATGATTGTACTTTTCAATATGGAATAAAGACTATTAATAGAAAAAACCCTATTTTCTTAGTTCCCTTAGAAATTGGATCTTTAATAATTTTGCCTACTGTTTTTAGCTCCAGTGTTGTGCCTGATTACCAAGCTCAGAAGACTCCATTCAAACCTAACAGCTTACAAGGGCCAGTATCTAGTCAACGAAACAAGTCACTAGAATTTGTGCAATTGGACACTATAGCCTGGAATGGAATGAACAGAGTATGCACTTCCATCTGACACAACCTGGGATGGAGGGCTTTATCTGGTGAGTTCAATCTCAATCATAGAGGCTGGTTGTCGACTAAAGCACCAACTGCCTTGAAAGGTTTTTATTGTTAAACTGTATATTTCCTTACTAACATTTATTAAAGATAAGTTCCTGCTAGTGTAATAATTTGGAAGAGTCATTACGAGGTCTTATCTAAATAATATTCTCCAAGAAGGCAAGTGTAATGGTTGGAACACGAACCCTGGAATCTGGGTGTAAGAGGGCAGATCTGTTGCTTATCAGTACTTCACCTCAGGCAAGTTACTTAACATCTGTGTCCCAGATTCTTTTTCTGAGCAAATGGCAGTAAAAATGGTTTCTGTTGCATAGGGCTGTTGTCTGGATTAAACTGGATTATATGTGAATGTGCCTTGTACAGTGCCTAGTATAAAGAAAACAACAAATGAACATTTTTGTTAATATTATAGTAATTGGTTTTTTTCTATTAAAATGGAAACAGTTTGAAGTGCACTGCTAGGTGTTGAGGACACTAATCAAGTATTTAGAACAAGTCACCATCAGTGCCACCAGTAACTCCCAAATATGTGTTAAAACAGGCATATAAACCAATAAATTACAATGTATTATGGAGGTTTCTCTTATATTTTTTTAAGATAACTAATTGGATAGCTGCCTTTTTAAGGAATTCTCTATAGCCTATAAGGAAGAGTATATTGGAAAACCTCTCAGGACCTACAAATTAAAGGATTTCTAGAGTTAATGACACATAATAATTTCATTTTGCCATTAAAAGGGCATGAGAAATCGCACTGCTCTTTGATTCAAGTCAATTAAAGCTGATACCTGGTCAGAATGCTTCCGCTTTTCCTTATTATCAAGGACCTAAAAGAAAATTAGAGAAAACCTAGTGTCAGTCAGAAATAAAGAACTTCAAGATTCTATAAAATGTAAATTTTGTGCAAATTTTTTTTTTTTTTACTAATACAAAAACATGGAAAAACAAAAGGCCAATTTATTGAATTATTAGCTATCTAAATGATGACATCAGAATGGCATCAGCCACACCTCTCTCAGGCAAGCCACTGGATTGGCTCCTGACTGGTACTGATTGATAGGATGTCATTCTCTGAACTACTCTCAATTACATACAAACCAGGAATAATTTAGTTGTCTCTTTTCCATCATCCTCTTGAATCACTGAATGTGAGAAATAGTGAATCCAGACTTCTGGAATCCTCACAGATCCTGTGCATCATCTGAATGGACTGATCAAAAAACACATCAACAGTCTTGGTTGTAAAACCGATCAGCAGTGATGTGGCAGCGGCAGCAGTAGCTGGCAGTATTGGTGGAGCATTTGAGATGCTCTAGATTGCAAGGCTAGCAGGAGTGGGGGAAGGATTAGTGAACCTGAAAGGCCATGACCATTGTAGAGAAAGTTTATCTTTAGTTCTAAAAAGGATCATCGTCATTGCTATTGTGATATGTTGGTTGTTAATAGTTTTAATCATAATGTTCTTGAGATGTAGTACTTATTTGTTCACCTATAAATACTGTTCATGACATCATTTTCGTGTGCAATGTTCAACTGGAAAAGCTAAGGGCATGTCTCTTCCCATTCTAAAAGTGACATAGGGAATCATGTTACCTCTTACTTAGCCCTCAACTATCCGCATCTCTCTCTGGCTGAAATAAGTTTTAGTGACAGATAGGAAGAAATACAATATCAGTGACTTACTGATGCTTTATGTTTGTCTAAGAACCTATTTCCCAAGTCACAGTAAGTAAAGTGTGTACAGTTAGTTAAGAGAGACTATGTATGCTGTGGTAATATATAAACCAAAGAGTTTAACATATGTTTAGTTCCTGCTTATATTAAATTTGCCTGTGGGTCAGGGTAACTTTCCAGGGCAACTGTCCCCAGTGTGGTGATTCATAATTCAAGATGCTTCAGTCTCATAGTTTCACCATTTCAATGTAAGGCCTCCTCCAGGACATGAGAAAGACAGAAGAACTGCTTAGGAGTATTTCACTGACTCAGCCTAGATGTGATACACGTCACTTCTGCTCACATTTATTTGGTCAGAAATTGTCACATAGCTTAACATAACTGCCAAGGGGCTGAGAAGGGTAGGCTCCCATATTTATCTTCTGTCTTCCTGGATAGGAAGAAAAGAAAGAATGGATATTCTCAAGGCCATTAGTAAATACTGTGTCCCACAATATGTGAGATAATTTTAAGTGGTGCAGAGAATAAACTTTTATAATTTTTGCTTGTTTTCAACATGTGTTTGAAAAATGTAAGTAGCACACTATGGCTATGAGGTCATGGCTTTGTTTTATATAAATTTAAACTCTAATTGCAGACACTGTGTTCTTATGATAAAAATGGTACAAAGTGCCGAACAGATGTCTAATGTTTTAATAACACTGGGCGAAAAGAACCACTCTAAAACTCAAATTTTAGTACGTAAAACTTTAGGTAAACCGGAAGTACAAGGTGGGGCATTGAATTTGCTCTTTTAGGGCTTCCCTGGCTTCCCTGGTGGCGCAGTGGTTGAGAATCCGCCTGCCGATGCAGGGGACACGGGTTCGTGCCCCGGTCCGGGAAGATCCCACATGCCACGGAGCGGCTGGGCCCGTGAGCCATGGCCGCTGAGCCTGCGCGTCTGGAGCCTGTGCTCTGCAACGGGAGAGGCCACAACAGTGAGAGGCCCGCGTATCGCAAAAAAAAAAAACAAAAAAAACCAGAATTTGCTCTTTTAGCAAATACCCTATACCCTTCGTGATTCAGCAGCAGATAGTCTTGGACCACATGCTGGGAAGAATTGTTTCAGAGGCCAGTTGCTCTTCTGCTGTTAAAATTGGGGAACTAGGGACAGAACCCACCATGGGGGAGCCTGGAACTCCTGATGAGTACTCAGTTCCCCCTTTTTTTTCTCACTACCGTGTTGTGACACTAACCACAAAGGGTTAAGGTTTGGGACAGAAACATTTGACCTGGCAGGCAGTACCTTCAGAGCTGCCATTTTCCTTCTTACCTGGTTTTCCATGTTGTCTAAGGTTGTTCAAACTGGCAGTCTCACTCCTCTCAGATCAAAAATAATAAAATCAATAGATATTATTGCTAGTTCCAAAACTCTTCTATTTACTGAAGCTCCTCGTTCATTCACTGTTGGTGGTAAGTCAGTTTTGTTATTTATTTATTTATTTTTTTTCCATTTCCATGTTTTCTAAGGGAGCCTGGAAATCTCTCCCAAGGAGGGTGACTTTGATGTCCTGATTTGTCTGTAATAGTCTTGGTTGTCTGTGATTATTAATAGAAGACTCTGTTACTTTTAAAAAATGTTCTGTTTGGATGATAACTTATATGGTGACACTGCTCCTGAGAATTCTTCTTGTTTTATTTTATGAAGTGAATGAGTGATTTGGTCCCAAAGACCCTTCATTCCATTGCTAGTGCTTAGAGCCACATGGGGGTAGCTGAGGCTATGGTTAGTATTTTGAATAGTCATTTTGTGGGGACATCATCTGTATGTTCTGTAGAGACTAGAGAGAAAGGTAGAAGGACATAGAAAGGAGTTAAAGGGAATAAGCAAAGACATTGATGACTGAGGGATAAACCATAGCACATCTCTGAGGAACCCAAAGGAGCTCATTATTCTGGCACAGACTTCAAAAGGTCCTAACCTTATCTGAAGGATGACATGTAAACGCTGAAGATGAATCTTGGTGTTTAGCTATATGTATGTAACTAGCATTCATAACCTTTATTCCTGCATCAAGATTTCATGGTGTGAATTCTGTACCCTAATGAAATGGTTGTAACGTCTTAACATTGCCTCAGCTCCTAACTAGGGTTAGGACAGGCTCTGCACAATCTTAAGTGGAATTTCAGTTGCATGAGTGTAGCCACATATTTGTAATAAAAATTATATGCATCACATTTACTTTTTCTGGAACCCTACCATTAGATAACACATATAAAAGCTGCTATTTACTTTCTAGGTATTTCAATTCTGGATGAAAGTAAAAAGGGATTCCAAAGGTATATTATAGCACACTTAGAAAAACCTTTAGGTCTGTAGCTCATCAGACTGGCTTTTAAAATATGCAAGCGCCTACAGAGACCACCCCAGGTTAAAAGTATCTAAATACTTCGTGGTACTTTACTCTTAAATAATGTTTAGAATTTGTTATCTTTTGTAGACCTTGGAAATCCAATTATTTATAATATCCAGTGACATTTACATTTTGCTAAATATACTCTGCTTTAATAGAATGTATTGTGCTTAGGAAAATGGGTATAGAATGCCTGGCTCTACATTTGCTTATATATGATGCAAAATACCAGGGTAAACTGTGTAATCTTTTTGTTATAAGTACATGATTTAAAAACCATAATTCTCAAGAGGTATCCTTAATCATTACCATGTAGAATGAGAAAAAGTTAGAGTTGAAATCGTTTGTTGACCATTTAACTTTCAGCTATCAAATCAAATATCCATTCACGTTTATTGCTACCTTAAAATAATACTATTCATTTCCATGCCAACAGCCACAGAGTGTTTGGTTTAGTTTTTGAGACTGATTGAAAGTAGATTGTAAAGTTGACCTATTGTGTTAAGCTTATTTACACAAACATAGTGTCTTGGAAAATAAACTCTGAAAGTGCATAGCAGTTGAATCCCAAGGTATTTTACATCCTGAGTTTTCTAATGTCTGCTGAGATCTGTCCCATACAGAATCTCAAGTTTACCATAGTTATCTTATGTAAGAGAAAAATCATCTTAAAAGTTAATTATTCCAAAATTTGAGATGAAATTTATGACTTGCTTATGAAAAAGAACTTGCTTTTAATTGATTTGAAGAATTTGCCTCCGCAAAATAATTTGTTAGTTTTAACATATCTATGAAACAATCACAGATGACAGTTTTTCAGGTTCTTAAAACGCTTTCCTTACAAAAGTTGAAAATAACATTTCTAAGATTTAATCAATGTAAAAAGCCAAAAATGTGAAAAAAAATACAATTTCAGTGGAAACGCAAAAAAATCAGTTTGGGTACTGGCTGGTGACCAATAGATTGTTTAAAATGAATCTGTATTTATTCAAGGGTTAATCTTGATGAGTGAACATTTGAAAGCCCTTCCTGACACTCCATCCTCTCCTGTTACACTTATTCTTAAGTAAGCAGCCTATGATGTAACATTCTCCCTCCTGATTCCCGTGAAAATGCGAACTTCTCTGCTGTCGCTGAGTGACGCCGGGCCAACAATACTGGGAGGGCGGGTGGGGCGAGGGCACGTGGACCAGAAACACTTCCTAGAAACAGCAAGTACGCGGCTCAACCCTGCCTGAACTTTCCGCGAAAACACAGCTCGCTGACAGAGCGGCATCCCTGCTGGGTGGATCCTGCAACTCCTAGAGGGAATGGCACTTCTTGTTTTTAATTAGCAAGGTGAAAGGTGAATTAAAACTAGCTGTTTGGCAAGTCGGTGCAAGAGGCTGACTTCTGAGAGGCTAGAACGAGCCAGAAGAGAACAGGAGCTCCACGGGGAAAGGCAGTGGGTGTACTGGGGTGGTTGTTTTTTTTTCTGAATGAACCGCTTGCAGAAGTGACTAAGAAAAAAAAAAAAAAAAAAAAAAAAAAAAAAAAAAAAAGACAGTTTCTTCCTGAATTCACCGGCATAGTGACTGAAGAGAGCTCTAGACAGGACATGGCTCTGAAGACTCACTCCTTGGAATGTTCTCTTGCTCCCGGCTTATAAACAACTGTCCTGGGGAAAGGCAGGTTTTACGTATCCAAATACAGCCTGACAAATGGCACTTTGGAACTGTGCTTTCTGATGACAACGCGTTCGGTTTCTGACAAAGCCTCTCTCGCACGCTGCCCCTGGAGGGGAGTCCTAAGTAAAACTCACCCCGCCTGAAAGTGAGGCTCGCTGGCGGCAGGCAGGCAGCATGGCATCTGCCGGGTACCTCATCACCTGGCTCCTGTGGGGCTACTTGCTGGAGCTCTGGACAGGTCACACAGCTGACACCCCGCACCCCCGCTTACGCCTGTCACATAAAGGTAGGTCACCTTTTCAGATCCTTTTGTTAAAAAAAAAAAAAAAAAAACGAGAAAAAAATTAAAGTCATGCATTTAACATTGATCTTTGGTCTTACCAGACCCTTAACATACACCTGAAAAAAATGATTGCAACACTGACCGAAGCTTCTAAGTACCTCTAATGAATAGGTCATACTTAACCACAGCTGAAAATAGTGTAAAATCACAGGCTAACTTTAGAGATGTTATTTTTGTCTTGTAAATATTAGGTTTTGTTAATAAGTTAAGTCACTAGCAGACATAACAGAAGAGGGTAGGAAGCAGGTAGTAAAGAGCCTTGAGGGGCTGAATCCACCAAGTTAGCAAAGGGTATTTAAATACCAATTTATGCATTTTGGGAAGCAAGGATGTCGGGGAAGGACTGCAGAAATAGAGCTGCAGTTGGTTTTCTGTTTTGTGTTGTCCGTAATGGGGATGAGAGGAGGAAAAAAGAAAACTCCTGAGAATCAAAATGATTCCTTGCCCATAACAGTCATCACCGTGTAATTAAAATGACTAACAACTGTTATAAATTAGCTTTCTAGTTGAATTGATTATTAGAAATTTTTTAATGTGTGGCAAAAAAATCTGTTAGCAATCCTTGTGAACTGATTAAAATGTTAGATACTATTTACTAGCATCTATTCTTTTTAAATTCATATTGCTTAACTGAAGATCCATCTATCAGAGAGCGCTTAAATATTTTATTCTGCAACTATATCTTGTAAAGCAGCATTTAGTCATAAATGATTAAAAGGTAGCTTTTGCATCAGGACCAGTAAAAGCCAGTCATGAATAGGTTTGATGACTCTTCCTGTAAACAAACAAACAACAAACAAAACCCGCACTCTAAGAAAGTGACTCTGCTGACTTAAAAGTAACTTGGAGTAAATTTTCAGGAAAGAGGTATTTATTATCATTAACCATTGAGACAGATAATAGATGGAATAGTGAGACTTACATAAAAAACATTTTTCAATTGTGTAAGTTTTAAATTGTCCCCACTGTAGAAGGAAGTCTGTATTTTTAAAATATGAGTGTTATCTTTACCAGAAGGAGAAACAAAAAGGGGGGTCTCACATTTATGACACAGTTCTTTTTTAATTGACAATCATCAATAGATTGGACTATAGAAGTTTCTCATTTTTAGAACAGCTATAATCTATGGGTATTTTCTTAGTTTAAATAGATTTCCTATAGTACTCCCCAGTAGATAATATAAATTTAAGAAACATATTGACACTGAATTTGTAAAGTATTAAAAATATAGTGCTTAGAATTAGTATAATTCATTTGATTTGGGAAGATGTATCATGGTATTTATCAAAATACATATTCCTAAGAAGTTAAGATCAAATATATCTAAATGTAAAAATTTCATGTGATGGAATATGGACACATAAGGATGTCAGAAAAAAAACATAATAATGGATTATTTTTCTTATGTAGACAAGCGGATAAGCTGCCAGTTTGGGCAAGCTGCCATTCTGCTATGCATGGTATCAACCTTTTATACCTCATTACTAGGATACTTGTTTTTTGACAGCTCAATATCAGTGTTGCCAAAGATACCTCATTTTAATATTTCATTGGAGAGCTTCTCATTTAGTCAGTTCATACCAAAACTCTAATGCATAATGTTGTCATCAGCCTTATCTTCACCACATCTCTCTTAGTCAAAGGAATAACTGTAATTGATTTTATGAGTCCTGTTAAGTGGTATGGGAGGACCACTGCTAGAAGCTATGGGTACACTAGACAGAAAATTCCTTTGGGCTTTTCTTAACCTTTTGATTTAAGGGCACTAGCTGAAAATGTGCGATATTGTGCTCTCATGCAGACAGTATAGAGTTACCTGAAAATAGAATGTTCCCACTTGTGCAGTTTAGTTAGCAAAGTCAGCTAAGAGATCACAGCAGAGATGCAACCTGAAGCACCAAATGCCTCCTGCACAGCAGGTGACTCAGTGAAAGAGAAGCACGGGACTGCCAGAGCAGGAATATTCCATCCCTTCCATACAGTATGAACAGCACATTCACCTCTCGATACTCGAGACTCAATGGACACTTTAGTGGTGTCTGAAAACTGGGGGCAGAATATTTTAGAGTACACTCTTCTGCTATCTTAAATGATATCTAAAATGGTACAATTTTAGTAGTGAGTAAATTAGGTGATTAGTATTGTAAGTGAGTGCATGGTCCTTAAAAATAAGAGACACTACTTATAAGTAATCTAGCACCTCTGCACTGCTGCCTGACCCCCAGTGGAGAAAGCCAGTAGGTTTCCTGGAGGTAGCCTACTGGATTCATCCAGGGATTCATTTCACAGCAGTGGTCCATGCCATATTGGAGAAGGACAAGCATCTCTCTTATATCTTCCATTATCAAAATGGTGTTGGAGAACACAAACCTCGTGTCACTTCCCAAAGAGGAGAAGAAGGTTTCAGTGTCATATGTTTACAAAGCTTGAGTTAAATTATATAAAAATATGTTCAGGAAAAAAAAATGCCCAGAAATTGCCCTTTTTCTCTCTCCTCCATCCTTTTCTAACTCTGGAAGTGATGTGTGCTTAAACACAGTTTGAGAGGAGAAGACCATTAGGACCAAAAGGGAGAAAAGGCAGAGAGGGAGAGAGAAAAGGTAGAAAGTTGGGATCAGATATGGAGCATCTTCGAGCTTACTCCTCACTACTCTTCACCTACAGTGGGATAATTTTGAATTCCTCGCTCTTCTTATGGAATATCCACTCCACCCCAATATTAAGCAAATATGCTAATTTAAGGCAAGCCTTGTAGCTAAAAGATGAAATATTTGCTCTTGTTGAGGCAATGCATGTCTTTTAATTCATTTTATAGGTACAAGATAAATTGGGTTAACAAATAAAAACATACAAAGATAAAAACGGCAAGATTCTGCCCTGCCCTATAAGAATTTTCAGTCAAGATTTGAGTCCAGATTAACTATATCAGACAAGAATGTTAAAATTTATGAACAGTTAAGAATTTATAGCCAACTTTATAGCCAATACCCTAAAGAAGGTAGTTTGGGTATAATTCATACAAATTTATAATATTCTACTACAAGGATTTCTTTGAAAAATAGCTATGCTCCTCATGACAGAAATGAAGGAAAGAGAGAACAGAGGGAGAAGTGTCCTGGTGGATTTAGACACTTCCCTCCGTTGATGTCTGTTCTCTCCTTATCTTTCACCATCCTGCATTAATGAGGTTACAGGGAAGGCAAAAATAGCCTTCTTGATAATGGAGCTCAAAGAAGAAAAAAACAAATGATGAAAGCCCATGTCAAAGAAGGAATCCCAATGCACACGGAAAGCCCCAGAAATTCAATCGAGGGAGGTTCCAGATAGGTGGGTGTTCGAAGACCCAATGAGGAACTTCACAATTGCAGAAGCCAAGGAGAATGCCTGCTGATAAGCAGCAGATGTTCTCCCGGGATGTTTGATGAAAAGATAGCTAAATAAAGGCGTGAATATGGCAGAAGATCATTGCTAAAATATGTTGATATTATAAATGTAGATTTGAGCATTGAACACATATCCATACATATAGAACGTGGGATAGCGAGTGTTAATTAGTTTATCTATATTTGAATATTGTAACCAATTAAATACAGATTTGTCATAGTTCAGAGAGCTCAGATTTGAAGTCAGAGGTCTCTACTCCAGCTCTAATTCTTCCACTTATACTAATGGTAATTATCTGTGCCTCAGTTTCCTTAATTTGAAAATAGGGGTAGTACTGGTATTTTCCCTGTATATCTCACTGGGTTTTTGAGAGGATCAAAATGGACTTTATAACCTAAAAATTATCTTATTAATGTTTCCTGAACACTGATAGAAAGTGAGAAGGTTAGAAGGAATCATGTCCTAAAGACAAAAATCTCTTGGAAATGGCTTGAGTTTGGATATCAATTAGTCCTAGAATGATGCTAGTATAGATGACAGCAAAACTTGGTCTTAATTTGCATAAAACGTGTGATTTATCCTGATTGCATTCACTCCAAATCCCATTTCCATACCTTTGACCTCTAATTATAATAATTTAGAAGATAATTACATCATCTGTGCATTTTCCAAGATTCATGGCCAGTGTTTTTACAATAGAAGTGAGCATATATCTGTTTATTGCACATACTTTTCACCACACATTTTAGAATTTTTTTCAGTTTACATTAAAAAAATTGAGATAGAATTCTAGAAGAGCACAGTGATAAATAAGTTTTGAATGATCATCCTGGAGGCTGTGGTATTTATTTTCTATCCAGGGCCAATGTTATAAAGGCAGTGACTGAGACAGTTTTTCGTGAACCAGCTCATAGCTTGGGTTTCTCAGCCAGTAACTAGGTATTATCAATAGTGACATTAGTCACACATCCCTTTGTGGTTAATAAATAAAAACTGGTTATAAGGCATGATTCATAAGAAAGTAGTTAGATAGGACCCGGGGTAAACACAAACCTTACTGCCCAGATCTCCATGAGGGGGAGTCAGTGAGAATTAAGTGGTGGATTTATTAAGAAACAGTTTATATTAAAAAAAATTAAAAACCACTGGGTAACATGAAAGGAATTACAGTATGTTTTGTGGAGTTTAGTTTACACAGAATATACTTTTTATAGAGGAAGTCTACGTAAGGATTTTAGATAACACTATTTTTTGTATTTTTATATCTGCTACATAGAAATATTGCTCATGCATCACAGAAATGCATCTGGAGACACAGAAGCTTCTGAATGGTTCTATGAATTATTTGGTTGTTTTTTTAAAAAATAAATTTATTTATTTTATTTTTGGCTGCATTGGGTCTTCATTGCTGAACGCGGGCTTTTCTCTGGTTGTGGCGAGCAGAGGCTCTCTCTAGCTGTGGCGAGCAGGGACTACTCTTCGTTGTGGCGCACAGGCTTCTCACTGTGGCGACTTCTCTTGTTGGGAGCATGGGCTCAAGGTGCATGGGCTTCAGGAGTTGTGGCACACGGGCTCAGTAGTTGTGGCTCGCGGGCTCTGGAGTGCAGGCTCAGTAGTTGTGGCTCACGGGCCCAGCCGCTCCACGGCATGTGGGATCTTCCTGGACCAGGGCTCGAACCCGTGTCTCCTGCATTGGCAGGTGGATTCTTAACCACTGCACCACCAGGGAAGCCTGAATTATTTGGTTCTTATCTGTATGTTGAGTATGACAGTGAGAACACAGTTATCTTTAGTATAGAAATAGGGTGAGGGAAGGTCAGAGTTAGGAAAAGCAATAAATGAACTGGGCCAATTTTGGACCAAAAAATAATTTGGTCTCATAAAATCATTTCTTTAAAGTTTTGTGAGGACTGTGTTCTATCCATAACATAGAACCAGTACTTGTTCTTGACTAAAAAATACACGCAACAGTCATGTTGTCACAATGGAATAGTCTTGTAAGAATTTATGTTGCTGTATTATTTTGCTTTCCATGTCAGATTTGTCATTTAACGAGGGTATTTCATAGAGACCGCCTATCTTTGTGTCTGGTATGAGATCACTTGGTGGCCCCAGTTCTACGACCACATAATAAAGCAACAAACATCAAATTGGTCATTGCTGGTGAAAATTATTGTTAACGATCTGCTAAGTCAGTTTTCGTTCATCAAAGATATCTATTGGAATCATCCTGGAGAGTTCTGAGTGGGAGAGCATGCAAAGATTTACTCCTTTATCTTGTGTCTAAGACTCTTCTGTGGTTTAGTAGAGGAATTTAGTCTGCAGGAATCCAGAATTGGCACTTCGCATGCATGCATGCCCCTTCATACATAGCCACCGCAGTATTTAAGTGTTCTGGTAAGTTCAGTCTCAGAGAATTTAAAAGAAAACAAAACTGAAATTATACCGCTTACAACATTTTCCCAAAAGATGCAAAGTAAAGATTTCAGTTATTCTCTTTGTTTCAATAGACAGGGCCAGTTGCTGTTAGTAGTCTTTAGTACAACATCTGACACTTTGGAATATTATATGCATTATACAAAGGATGATGATTATTTTAATAAAGAATTTTTTCACGGTATGGTTTTAAATAACATTTGAAGCGTAAGGGAAACTATCAGTGTCATCAGTTATTTCCTGGGCTTAAGCAAGCATTATTTTTTGTACTCATGGTAAAGATGATAATGACAAGACTAGATATTTTATCAGCTGGATTTTCTGAACTATGAAGGAAAAGGATATGTTAATAACCCATTTGAACCAAGTGTTACAATCTCTGATGTTGGAGAACATTTTCTGTCAAAGAATGTGATGATTTCAAGAACAGAAGTGTCTGTGGAAATGATAACTTGATTTCCTCTTGCCCTGGTGGTGGCCAAAGCAATTGATTACTCAAGAAGTTTTGAGCCTGCCTTGGGTCTAATACCTAGTTCAGGATATTCCCACCATAAGGCCCCATTGTCCTGGTAACCTCGAGTCTATAACTAGTGTGGAAAAGGAAAAGAGAAATTCATGACTTGCCTGATTTCTGGGGCTTTAGAAACATATTTCTACTTCTGTCTTTAGTCATCACTGCTTTCTGCTCAAGGACTTAGCTCATAACCTTGGCACAGTACTTGTAGAAAAGTAGTATAGGCCCAAGTTTTACAAAACACTCACATTCTAATATCAATAGCCTAAAACCTCTAGACTTTGGTTGAGGCCTACCTAATCTGAATGTTGCTTCTGGCTGTACAACATGAGCAAGTTACTTATTTTCTGAGTATGAATTTTCTCATCTTTATAATGGGGTAATATATAACTTGCAACACCCTGAAAGAATTACATGAGATAATGCGAATTAGTGTGGTAGATACTTTAGCCTTAGGAAGCTTTTCATAAATTACTCAATGAATCAGAAGAGGTTCAGGGAGAATTAGCCTACTCTGGTTCCCTTTTTTATTCTAAAAACAATCACGAGTTAATTATTAACTTAACAACTTAAAATAAGGGAAAATCTTTAGTCATCAGTTTTTTACTTGAAAGCAAAGGTTTTTTTAAAAAAATGAAATCCAGCTCTTATTGGAGTAGATGACTAGAAGTAACTAGGGATATTGGTATCTCTCATGCTTGTAAGTTACTGTAAGATTATTTTGTTGATAATTTAAGGAAAGTTGGAGCTTTATCTGATGGCACCTTGGAGACAAGAGACCACAGCCATAAAATAAACAAAAGTTACTAACAAAGGTAATTGTAGGCCCGGCTTTGTAAGGCACAATAGAACAGATATTACTAAGACCAGATCACACTGTCAAAAGTTAAACCAAGCAGTGTCCTGTAAGCAATCAGCCCAACATGCATTGTTCACTTTGAAAGAAAGCTTTCCATTCTGCCTTCCCCTGGACCCACACACAGGTAAGGTATCTGCTGCAGAGCATGATTCCTTATCCTTTGTTCAATCAATGCTCATTGACTGAGTATATGAATAAAACAGAATGATTTAGAGCAGTGTTTTTTAGAGATGTCTGTTTCCAGGGGTGGGGTGAGGAGTACCAAGGAAACTAAGGAATCATGAACAACTATTTATGGCTCCTTTGGTAAAACATACATGAAGAGGAAGGCTGGGGCTTTCTCTGCCTATTCACCTTCCTTCCCCTCAGCGTTGAATTGTGTGAAGCAGCTGGGGTCTCCTGACACCCTCCTGACAGGTCAGCCATATTCTCTCATCTATAATCAGTCTTCTTTTGAAAACAAAAAACAAAAAAACCCCTACTTGTTGATGCTCTCGTCATTCCTGGATGATCATTACAACACCTTCCTTTTCTTCTCTTCTCACTTCTTTCTTTAACTTCTCCTCCGTGTTGTGTCACCACCACCCCACCTCTTTTTGTCTCCACCTTGCTTCTTTCCAAAGAGATATTTTGATTTCTTCCCTACCTTAAGCCAAAAGTGAAATTAAAACATTTTAAGTGAGTGCTGTCTATTTATTGGTCCTCAGTTTACCTGAGTGTTTCTTTTGTTGTCTCATTCAATGAATAGAAGGCATGACTTTTGAATTTAAAAGAATGTTATCTGCATTCATTAGGCATTCGAAATTTGTTGAAATTCATGGCTTAGGAAATAATGAAATATTAAATAAATAGCTTACTAGCCACTTGTCCTGTTTGTCTAGCCTGTGTTTCCAGTGGGAGGCTGATGTTCCCAGCACCATGGCACTGTGGGGACTGGGAGGGGAGAATTAGGGTCCTGAGCAGGACAGAGCAGGGCCTGCCAGCCTGTCCCCTTTGTGGCTAAACTTGAGTTAAGTGTAAGAATATTATTTATATAAACCTATCTATTTTCATGTAGTTTTGCTTTGTTTTCTCTGAGTTATGATTTTTAACTCATCGAAACCAGAATAGACAGGGGGTTTTGTTTACAGGATAGAGCAGAAGAGTAGCATCTCTCAGGATACGTCTCAGTGGTGATTTTAGGTGGCTGGACTAACTCCATAACCAGAAAAGAACAACAACAATGAAAATGGGAATAAAAAAGGGAGAAAAGAAGGTCAGCTGGGGACAGTGACCTTTTCCCTCCTGACCAGTTTCCTCTCAGGAAATGATGGGAACCGAGGAGAGCTTTAAATTCAAAGCTCGAGATACACTGTAGAACTAAAGCTGAAGAGGAAATGTGCTAACAGCCTTGCATATAGCTATTCACTCCTGCTGATTACTTTTTTCCTAATCCTGAGTCAAAAATGTATTATGGTCCATGTGATTTCGAAGATCGTTTCCAGTTCTAGAAGTGTAGGACTCTTTTCTTCTCCTCACCAGACCTCCCAGTGTGTCTAGTTTCTCCAGAACACTTTGAACATTTTATTAGGAGACAGCATGTTCTAGTGGAAAGAGTATGTATGGATTCACAGTTTAAAAATCCTAGATTTGAATCTACAGCTTATCCTATTTGATGTCTATTATTCTTGCTAAATCATTGAACTTCTGAGGCTTACTTTCCTCATAAGTTCACAGACACTAATTTCTATCTCATGATTGTTGTAGAAAATTGAAATGTACTATGGAGATGTAGGCTATTGTATAATAATGGCTTATAATATTCTCTAAGTTATGTACTTGTCTATAACTATATTTTAGGATCCTTGAGGGCAAGGAGTAGTTTTTTGGTGAGACCCTTGTGGACAGAATAAAATGACTTAATCAGATCATTCCTAAAGGCTGGGTGTTTAGTATCTACTGAGAGACAACTTTTTCTTGTTGTTTTTGGCTTCCGTGTTATGGCCAAAATGGCAAAATAAAGGCTTATTTCTTTAAGAGGTAGAGCTGATGCTGAATAATTAACCTAAGAGAGCCTTAGATGAATTTCACTGCAGAGGAGATGATGCTACTTGTGATTTTCTTCTGCTCTTCTTCCAGAGTAGGGGCAGAGAGGAGACCGAGCTGGGATTAAACCAGTGCTGTACAAAGTGTCCCGGACTGGCAGCATCATCATCCCCTGTGAGCTACTGAATTAGGCTTACTGAGTCAGTAATTCTGGGGCTCAGGAATCTGTGTTGTTTTTTTTAAATTTTTTTTGCGGTACGCGGGCCTCTCACTGCTGTGGCCTCACCCGTTGCGGAGCACAGGCTCCGGACGCGCAGGCTCAGCGGCCATGGCTCACGGGCCCAGCCGCTCCAGGGCATGTGGGATCCTCCCGGACCAGGGCACGAACCCGCGTCCCCTGCATCGGCAGGCGGACTCTCAACCACTGCGCCACCAGGGAAGCCCAGCAATCTGTGTTTTAACAAGCCCTGCAGGGGATTCTCAATGCATTCGAGCATCAGAAACACTGGGCTAAGTGTTTGGGATGATGCTACAAAGCAGCCTCACTTTCATATTAACGTTTTCATTTTATTCCCCCCTTCAGATCCATTACCCAGGCTAAGGTGTCATTTATTTAAATTTCCCAATTACAGCCTTGGTCTTCATACATATATTTAAATTCATAAATATCTAACTATTATACCATTGCCTACCTATTATTTTTTCTATTAGATAAGATATATATAGTATATATAGTTATTGATAATAATTTAACATATAAATTAAATTTGTTTTAAATGATTATTCGTGGTGTAAATTGTGACACATGGTGCTATCATTGAGTTCAGATAAGAAAACATTTAATGTTGATGGATTGTGGAAAAGCATTTTGTAAGATTCCAGGTGTCCTTTGTCTCTCCATGGGTAGTTGTCTTGGACTAATGGAGTTAGGTGCACTTCATTCCTCAGTTACACATCCTAACCTTTCCCTTAAGAGATACAGAAGTTTCTATATCTTTTTAATATTTATTCATGCAATCATTCACTTATTCCATGACTATTTGTTGACCTTCTTCAATGTATTAGATACTGAGCATCATGCTAGGAATTTTAGAATAAAAACCACAGTTTTCTAAATGAAATGTGGTATCCTGGAACAGCACAAGAATATTAGGTAAAAACTAAGGAAATCTGAACAAAGTATGGGTTTCAGTTAATAATAATGTATCAATATTGGTTCATTAACTGTGACAAATGTACCACACTAATGTAAACTATTAATAATAGAGGACACTGGGCTTGGGTATATGGAAACTTTCTATACTAGCTTCACAACTTTTCTGTAAATCTAAAACTATTCTAAAATAAGTTTATTAAAATACACACACACAGTGCCTCTACCCAAACTTTTTCTCCAAGAAGCTTAAGGTCTAGTTGTAAAAAGAGACAAGTCATGATAAAGCAGGATGTTTTTTATACATACTGAAGGTTAGAACAAAGTTCTATGGAAACATAGAGTTGGGAATGAAAAAACAGAGCTCAGCCTTGGAGATGAATAGGAGGAGACTGGCTAAGAAGCAATAAGCAAAGTGTCTATGTGTCTTAGGCTGTGTTGCCACCATGCCTGCCATCCTTCCACTGCCATCCCCTCTGCATATAATGCACTGTATCCTCCTAGAAATACCGTTAGTGTTGAATATCTAATTAACTGAAATCCATTGTATTCATCGCTTTACTACTGATAGAATCATGAATGTTCTTTACTCATGTTGTTGGCCTCATTTCTATATGACTTTAAGGAATTGTCATTTTGTTTGTATGACTAATATATGATTAATGCACATTCATGAGTAGGTTTTGAAAGTTTCGAAGGCAAGTATATTGCATTTTATTGTTTGAATCCTTAGAATCTAACCAATTTAAGGTACTTAATAAATTTATCTTACCTATTTCACTTAATGGAAAGAATTTCATTATGTCTATTCACATTAGTATTACCAATCTTAATTATTTTGTCTGATGCCACATATAACTAGATTCCTAAAAAAGATGACAGAAAATGAGCTGTTGGAGCTTGGGGGAGCATTCAGAAATCAGGAAAAAGGATGGGAATACTTCTCTTCTGCCCTTGCTCCAAAATGTTAGGCCCTAGTTTGGCTTCAGGTTTTGTTACAAAAGCTACGAAGAGAAATCCAGAACGACTTTAAAATTTTTCAGAAAATATCCATATTTTATTGAAAGATAGTGTGAAGCTTTTGCAGAGCGTGGTTTTAGTTCATCTGGGCCATTACATGATCAATGTCCCCTTTCAATCACCTTTTCTTCCTCTTTGCCCCTGCTGTGATCTTCCAATGTCCAATGTAGCATTTCATTCATGTCTAGAGTGATGAACGATGAAGAGAGACAACTAATGCATGAAGTCAGTGACAAAGCAGAAAGCAAAGGGAGGGCTTTGAAAACGTAGCAACTTATCCTACACCTTTGTTTTTAAGGAATGCCCTGAATGACCAAAAGCAAGAACACTTTTTATTTTTATCAGTTTATCCCTGTGAGAAGGTTGTTTTACGAATAATTTGACTATGCTGCCTTTTTGTTTTGTGAATTTATCATTTAAAAGCATAGCTATAGGTAATGATATTGTGAGAAGAATAAGCAATAGTTACCAGTTTTATAATTATGGTTAGTTTATGTAAGGTATTTTCCAAACCAAGTTAATTGGGAAAGAACCAATGAAAAATGTACCTAAGATTTTATTATGTATAAGCCTTATAAAAATTGACAATATATTTTGAAACGTTGTACCCTTGAGTTTTTTTGTTTTTGTTTTTAGCACCGTATGAATCCATCAGATACGATACACCTAACATAAAAGAGGAAATTAATGGACATAAACAGAAATGTTACAAGTTAATTCAGGAGAAAGCACACATTTGTCACTGCCCCTTACTACTCTAAGGAGAAAATAAATATGGAAATGGGAGGTGCTTGATTCTTTTATTTTTAGAAACTACATCCAGTTGTTAAAATAAATGTGTAGAAAATAAGATCATTTTGATTGTTTTGAGCAAGGCAAAAATGTATGTTTTGTAAAGAAAACATTAGGAAAAGTAATGGAAAATAAAAATTGAAATAGCTCTATCATTATTGATGAAACTGATATAGCTAATTTTTCCTTATCAAAAGCAAAGTAAAATAAAAAAGGAAATGCAAAAGAAATTTCAACTTTGACATTATCACAATGCATAAATGCTACACATATTTCAGGTCAGATGAATGTTATCTGACGGATACTTTACAGTTGCTTAGAATGTGTACTAGAATGTTGAGCTTGCTGGCAGTTTAAGGGTCTGCATAAACTTGAGTTAACCATATGGTGTATTCTTAGAATAGTCATACCACCCCATGTTTAAAATTTAAATTAAAAAGAAAAAATATTTTTTTCAAAGTCAAATGTTAGAATTTTAATTGTTGGCATGTTCAACTACCCATATAATTGCACCTTCCCATTAATAAAGGAACACAGAATACTCCCTTTTTGTTCATCGAGAATGAAGGAAAAGAAAAGATAGGACTTTGAAATACTGAAATGGATATTATGAGCCACCCCAAAATATCATTTTATTACTATATTGTACCAGTTATGGGAAGTTAATATGTTTAAACTTCAACACCTTAATATATTTTGACTTCCTAGTAATTCCCCAAAGCAAAATTCCCTTGCAATAATATTTAGATAACCATAGAAAGAAGAAAAAATATTACAGTTAAGTCAATTATACCTATAATTAAAAGACTATAATTGTATCTTTGTCGTTATAATTCTCAGAAATAAGACAAAAGTTATGTACTGGGCACTGCTTTTGACAGATTTTTTTGCCAAATGTTTTTTACTTGCTCCAAAATGTGTATTCCCAAACTGAAGCCTGACATATTTTAGGATTGTAGAAGAGTTTTTCATATCTGGAGAAAAAATTGGAAGTCTCTAAGGCTTCAATAAAATTGAACAAGAATAAAAATTAAAAATACAATTAGAAAATGGATACTAATGAGACAATCTACATGCAAATCAAGCAGTAATCACTCAGAAACACATTAGATGCCTATTATAATATAGGTCTCAGGAGATGTAAAATAGAGTACTAGGATTTTATTATATGCAGTTATGCTTTGGAATATATGATTATGTTTACTATGCATTTACATTTCTATATTAGTGAACTATGTGACAGCAATTTTTTTTAGATTGGAAATGACATTTGTCCTTTCTAGTCTGCTTATTTATACCCACTATGTAGTTAGAACAGACATTGATATTGCTTCATTTTTGAATGTCCAGAATACTGGAAATATGAGAAAATATATACAGAATTTGTCATTGGTAAGTTTTGCTCTTGATGGAATCACACTCTGGCCAGCAAAAGCAGTACTCTCGGGAGCCCTCTCCCCATGAAAGGTTTGTGCAATACTGTGATTTGGTTGCTGACGGCACTGCTGCATTTCACTTCTGAGGCTCCCCCAGCTAGGCTCCAAGTTTCCATTCACCCTGCTAGCCACTGAAATTTCCCTTTGTCTTCACTGAAGATTTTTTTCCTCTTAACAAATAGGCCCAGCTGCTACTGCAGCGGGTTGCCCACACTCCCCCATACCGCTCTTGCTGAGGATGGCAGCCAGAGTAAAGAATAACAGCTGGGATTGGCTTACTTTGGCATCTAAATAATTTTGGGTGGGTCCATTCCTAACTTTATTATTTCATTTAATTTGCTAACCTTTCCTTCTGCTGAACTTTTAAAAAAGTGGCCAATGATGTTTTTCCAAAATGTTTTCCTCATCTGGATGTGACTCTTTTATACCTGGCTGCTGAAAATGATTCATTTTGCACATTGTTATTTTTTCCACTTTTAAGCACCATTCAGAAAACAAATGCAGCAGAAACTGATTTATTCACGTGATCTTGGAAAAGTTACTTAACTTTTTCTGACTGGAAGAGGTGGATGATAAGTAGCACCTATGTCATTGATTGTCTTTGATAAGGATTAAATGAATGAACCTTTGAACATGTAGAACAGTGATAGAAAGGCAAAGAAAGAGAGGGAAAGAGAGCACAAGAGAGCACATGAAAGCAAGAGTGGAGCAAGAGGGAGGGGAGTGAGAAAATGAGGGAAGGAAAAGGGAGGGAGGGAGGGAGAGAGGAATCATTGCTGGAACGCAGAAAAACCAATAACTCTACTTACTCAGTTAAGACATGTATTTAGCACTTAGCATTTTATCTTATTCCATGTTCCTTCCCCCTAAAGTCAATAATTAGAAAAAGACTGGAGTTTAGGAAAGCTTGTGGAATTTTACCCAAGTCAGAGAATTTTACTGAAGGTGGGAATTTTAGTGACTTAATTGTATCTGTAGCATCCAGACAGGTGGTCAGACACGTTTTTTGTTTGATTTTGTACATTCTCATGGAAAGGGAAATTACTGCCTGATAAGAAGGTCTGGGGCTTCCCTGGTGGCGCAGTGGTTGAGAGTCCGCCTGCCAATGCAGGGGATACGAGTTCGTGCCCCGGTCCGGGAAGATCCCACATGCCGCGGAGCGGCTGGACCCGTGAGCCATGGCCGCTGAGCCTGCGTGTCCAGAGCCTGTGCTCCGCAACGGGAGAGGCCACAACAGTGAGAGGCCCGCGTACTGCAAAAAAAAAAAAAAAAAAAAGGTCTGTTCCATTTTTGACTGTTCTGATAAGGAGGAGAAAGTGTTCACACACCTAATCGCAAATCTGACTTCCGGTATCTCCCACGTTTTAGCCTTGGTTCTTTCCTCTAATGCCATAAGGTCATAAGTCATAACAGACCTCTAAATGTTTAAAGATAGTTATCATGCCCTTTGGTCATGGGTCAGTGTTCCTCATGCCATGATTGTCCTGACTGATATCAGCATTCTGATCAGGCTCCTCTTTGTTAATTTCCCCCTTAAAATCGAGCCCCATAATCAACACTCAAGAGAATTGTGGTGCTGCTAACTGGTGACTTTATTTATTAAAGCCACCTGAGTTGACAGCAGCTTATTGGACAAATATGCCAGCCTTTTGGTTTATGTTGAAATGACTGTCAGTTTTTCCAGGGGTTTTTCACATAGACTCTAAGCCAGCTCTTTCCTTTATTTCACACGTGTGGTTTATTTGTTGAAGTTAAGGAAAACTCTCTCCTACTCTCTCCAGTGTAGAATGTGGATCAGAAGCAGAGTAACAGCATGTGGTGCCCTGGACAAGGACATGAGCTCTGGAGTGAAACATTCCTAATTTCAGACTATTTCTGCTGTTGTGTGTTCTCACTTAATTTTCTTAACATCCATGTCCACATTTATTGTCTTTAGGAAACTAGCTAGTTAGGAAAGATGAAACTTGCATTCGTTGTAGAAATTCTTTTAAAGTATTTAAAAAATTTAAAATACACATTTAATGGGCTCGTTCTAAAATGTCAGTATTTGGAAGAAGTCTAATGCACATAAAAGACAATTTTTAAATTAGAATATATAAAATGTATGCTTTTGGCTTTCAAGGATGATGTAGACCAATAAATGTAATTGCTGATTTTCTTTATAAATATAAAATAATTTGTATAATTATAGTAAATGAAAGGTTTATTTGAAATTCTTTAATATGAAAAAATAAAAGTCTTTCTTCACTGCTAAAATAAACAGGAGACTTTTAAATGTCTTAACAATTTTTATTTAAAAAGAATCTGGAATGGTCACCACAACAGAATGGCAGAATTAAAATACCATCATAGCTGTGATTGCTTAATTTTGTAACTTTAATTTGCTGTCATTTTGTAGATTTGCCAGTCTCTCTGGGTATTTGTAGAATGTCCTGTGATTTGAAAAATGAGGCATATGATTTTTTAGAATAATTTTTTCCATTAACTCCTTGTAAGTCAAATGGTAAGCTCTAGAAAAATTATTCTGCAGAAGACTTTATATGTTAAAAAATAAGCATCATTAAAATTAAATTTTAAAAAACTATGTATATATATATATATATATTTTTAACCAAACGTACTTGTTCTGTTCTGGTTATAGGATTAACTTTATCAAATGCTCTTTTCCTATATCACTGTATTAGTTTATGACCTGTTTACACTTTTTGTAATTTTGAATGTAGAGGAAGAATGACTCAAAGAATAGTGTTCAGTCAGGTGGTCACCGAGTTTAAAGAACACTATATATTCAATCAATTTATATGCCTGGTCCCTCTAATGTTTTTATGGTCCATCTGCTTTAGTACAGTCGCCTCCTGACTGATATCTTATTGTCAATCCAATCTACTCTTCATACTACAAGTAGAGTGATCATTAAAAATGCAAATCTTACTCATTTCAACTCCCCCCAATAAATCTTTAATGGAAGAATAGACATGGATTTTTAGAGAAAACACACTCCTCTTGGCATGGTACACTAGGCTTTTTGCGATGTGAACCCTGTTTACTTTTCCCCTTCTTTTTGCTTTGCATCTTTTTTGAGTTCCAATATTCAGTGATACTGAGCTCTATGATTTTCTGGCCACCTGTCAAGCTTTTTCTTGCTCTGGACCTTTGTGTATTGCTTCTTCCTAGAACGCCTTTACCTTTTGTCTGTATTCTCCCTTCCTCTGCTGCTTACTCTTAATGTCTGCTCCTTTTTAGGACTCGATTTAGACATGGTAGGCTTTTCCAGTCATCCTTTAACTTCCACAGTACTCCATGCATACTTTACAACAATTATTTACTGTGTTCCAATTGTCTTTTAATCTATTAAGTTCACTAGGATGAACTCATTAGGAATAGGGACAATATTTTATTCATCACTGTGTCACAAACACATATCACAGTATCTATAAAACTGTAAGAACTTATTAAATATATGGATGACTGTCTTGTGTTATGGTCAACCTGTCTTTTCTGGCTGCTCGTTCTACCCAAGAAACGTGGGAAAAGCTAAACTTCAATGGCACAAATGAATCTTTCTCTACCCTAGGAGGGCCATAAATAGCCTGTTCCCAGATAACTTCAAATTTATTCACAAATATGGCATCCATAAACTTAATCAATTTTAGGTTGGTGTTATTTTTTTCTTGTTGTGGAAGAATACTTTTTAGGAGCTACTCTACTATGTATGAATTCCAGATCATCGTCTTTGTTGGATAAGATCTACTACATGAAGCGACCTTTTAAAAAACCCATCAAGGCCTTCCCTGGTGGCTCAGTGGTTGCGAGTCCGCCTGCCGATGCAGGGGAAACGGGTTCGTGCCCCGGTCCGGGAAGATCCCACATGCCGCGGGGCGGCTGGGCCCGTGAGCGGTGGCCGCTGAGCCTGCACGTCCAGAGCCTGTGCTCCGCAACGGGAGAGGCCACAGCAGTGAGAGGCCTGCGTACCGCAAAAAAACAAACAAACAAAAAACAAACCATCAAACAGTGATTTATCATTTCCTCTTTCATAAAATCACTTAGTTACCAATGTATCCAAATTATAACCTCTGGTAAAGGAAATGGAAGCTCTTTATATGGTATGACACAGTTATGGAAACATATTTGCTGCGGTTAGTATCATCCCTTTATGGTTAACCTCCTAAGGGCATTTATTGGCCCTCATATATGAAATGGAAATGCATCATTCTCAAAGGAGGATTATATATGTTTGATAAATATCACTGCAAAGTGAAGATTATATAGGAACATAAAACATAAAAAATATAAAAATATTTTAATGATGAAAAGGAATTTATTGACTGTAAAATATTTTAAATTATGCTAAAATATATTTTATACTTTGTATTTCCTATTTAAAATATTCTTAACATATATTTTGGAATTTTAACCAAAATAATGTTTAAGATGAAGAATGTAAAGAGTGTGAATTGGAATATTTGAAGAATGTTTCTTGACAGAGGTGGGATCTCAGATCTCATCTGGGCCTTGAAGGACAGGTAGGACTTCAGGAAACAACGAATGAAGAGGAGGACATTTCAGGCTGATGCAAAGGCAAAAGTGATGTGGAAGTTGTGGCTTTTCAGGAGAAAGCTCGACTTTTGAAAAAGAACAGGGAATACCACTGAGTAAGTAGACTGGTGCCATTTTACCAGATACTTTCTTTCTGTTAGAAGATATAGAAGTGTGACAAATTGTGGTTTTTATAAAATAAAAATCCAAATATAGTTCCTTTCCTATTCTGGCAAAATGTCCCATCTTAGAACTAGTTATGTCCAACATGAGATGTATGGTGTTTCTATTTGATCTAGAATGTGCTTGTACAAAAATTAGGAAATGCAAAAACAGATGTTTTCTTATGTAAAAAGGGTCATAACATGAACGACAATTGCCCTTGCTACTTACATCGTTTTGTTATAATCCAGAAATGTCTATGTTGTGTGTCACAATTGCTGCCGTAGTTGGAAATGTTTTTGCAGTATGTATACTCCCATTTGCCAAAAGCTTAAGAAAATAGACTTACACATGATTAACAGCAGCTATTTTCCCCCAACTGAACCTAATGATTGAAATCACACATCGTTGGAAAAGAACCCCAACAAATTCACTAGTTCATGGTCTAATTTCTTCAAGGGCATACGTTTAACCTACGACAGCACAGGTACTTACTGAGGACTTTTTTTTTTCCTTTTTTAAATCAAGCTAATCCATTTTACTAACTTTAGGCAGGATTGTTTAAAACCTTGCCTGATGAAAAAATTCCATTTAATAAATAAAACCCTCTGGAGAGGGAGAGATTCCACAGCAAGCCCTTAGTACTGAGCAAAACTTAGCATTTGGAAAGTTTATTGCAAACAAGTTCTTTATTATATCTAAGGTAACTCCCCCATGCTTCTTCCATTTAAGACCATTTTCTCTAGTGTTGTGTGGTTCACTTACAATAGAATTGTTTTATAGTTGCTGTAATCTTCCTTAGGTGGGAATGTGTGGGTGTATGTGTACAAACCTCTGTCCTTGAGTGTTAAAAACAATGATGGAGATCTATAAAGTGTGGCATTATTAAGTTATTCTTTTTATGACCTTAGAAGTTTCATGTCATTTTCACCTATAAAGTGCCTTTCTTTAAAAATAGAAACAGGCTTCTTCTCCTGCCAGCTTCAAGGAGCCTCCACGTTCACTCAAGGCTGCCCACATCATAGCAGAGCCCATCGGAGCCTGTTTTCTTCTCTGAGCCATAGTCTAAGCTCTTATATTTTCCCTACATTTTTCTTATCATCATTGTTTTATCCTCTCTCCACATCCCTCAGTGCCACGCTATCTGCTAAGTAGGGGGGTTAAAAACAACCTTATGTGAATTAAATGTTATCCATAATGTAAACTTTATAAACAATATATTCACATTTTAGAACTGTTTGGAGGCATCAGATCTCAAATTAAGGGTAACAACGGTAGTAATTTCAGGTTACTTGTAGAGATATACGATATATGGGTGTCACAGAAACCCTGAGAACAGTGCTGGACACAGAAAAAGTGCTCAACTGATATTAGCTCCTGTTATTAGCTGTGATGAAGATGGTGACAATGGTTGTCTTGTCTAAACACGTCAGAGTAAGGGCTGTATTGTATTCACTTCTATTTTCTTCAGGGAATATAGTGCTTTGTTCTATTCATAGATATAGTCAATACATATATTCATACTGTATTTGGTAAGTCTGCATTTAATTCAGCCACATAAAATCCTCTACTTAAGAATGATAGGAAGTTACTTAGACACTTATGTTTTGTGAAGAATCATTTGAACAGTTTATTAATCTTTGAATTCTTCACTGTATGCATGATAGAATTGCACCTCCCTACCTCCCCTTGGAGGTTAACATGGCTTTGAGACTTGATTTGGTCAGTTAAATGAGGTCAGAATTGACAAATGCCACTTCCATGCAAAAACCTTCAGAAATTAAGACCAAGAGCGTGGTTTGTAACGTTTCCTTTTGGAGCCTCAGCTGTCACAAATGCACTTGCCAAGATGGAGGCTCTGGTACCCTGGGTCCCAGACTTGATAAGCAGGGTCCCACTTGAAGATTTGCCTTGGTTACATAAACTGAGCTAGAAATAAATATCTGTTCTTTGAAGCCACTGAGATTTTCGGGGTTTTGGTTTTTTTGTTTGTTTTTAACATCTTTATTGGAGTATAATTGCTTTACAATGGTGTTAGTTTCTTCTGTATAACAAAGTGAATCAGCTATACATGTACATATATCCCCGTATCTCCTCTCTCTTGTGTCTCCCTCCCTCCCACCCTCCCTATCCCACCCCTCTCGGTGGTCACAAAGCACCGAGCTGATCTCCCTGTGCTATGCGGCTGCTTCACACTAGCTATGTATTTTACGTTTGCTAGTGTATATAAGTCCATGCCACTCTCACTTCGTCCCAGCTTACCCTTCCCTCTCCCCGTGTCCTCAAGTCCATTCTCTACGTCTGGTCTGACTTTTTATTCCTGTCCTGCCCCTAGATTCTTCAGAAGCTTTTTTTTTTTTTTTAGCTTCCATGTATATGTGTTAGCATACGGTATTTGTTTTTCTCTTTCTGACTTACTTCACTCTGTATGACAGACTGTAGGTCCATCCACCTCACTACAAATAACTCAATTTCGTTTCTTTTTATGGCTGAGTAATATTCCATTGTATATATGTGCCACATCTTCATTATCCATTCATCTGTCAGTGGACACTTAGGTTGCTTCCATGTCCTGGCTATTGTAAATAGAGCTGCAGTGAACATTGTGGTACATGACTAAGATTAATCTCCAAAATTTACAAGCAGCTCATGCAGCTCAATATCCAAAAAACAAACAACCCAATCCAATAATGGGCAGACGTCCTAAATAGACATTTCTCCAAAGAAGATATACAGATTGCCAGCAAACACATGAAAGAATGCTCAACATCACTAATCATTAGAGAAATGCAAATCAGAACTACAATGAGGTATCACCTCACACCAGTCAGAATGGCCATCATCAAAAAATCTACAAACAATAAGTGCTGGAGAGGGTGTGGAGAAAAGGGAACCGTCTTGCACTGTTGGTGGGAATGTTAATTGATACAGCCACTATGGAAAACAGTGTGGAGGTTCCTTAAAAAACTAAAAATAGAACTACCATACAACCCAGCAATCCCACTACTGGGCATGTACCCTGAGAAAACCGGGGTGGTTTTTTATTGCAGCCTAACCTGTCCTCTCTTGACTGACAATTGGCAACACATTTATTTGGGAAGAAAACATTTTTGCTCCTAGACATGACTAAGCAAACTGTTTTTTTCCACACACAAATTATGTTCAGGTGTCACTCCACATAACCGACTGTGCCATGCCAACTTTCTGTATACTACATGTGGTGTAATTCTTTCCTTACAAGGAAGAAACATAGCATCTGTTGTATTTGAACAGGAAAACGGCTTCTGGCTGGCTCTCCACAGTGCTGAATCAGGAATAAAATCTGTCTGGCTGTTTGTCTCCTGGATTTTAGGACTTTGGAGGAACATGAGCATCTAGACTTACCTATATAATTGTTATCTTATTCTCCTTTTTCTCTTGGCTTATGCATTAGAAAGTATAGAGTGAAGTGACAACTTGTGACAGATATAGTTGTTAAATAATCACGTGGGACTTTCCAGAGCAAACACAGCAACTCCTCTGTCTTAGTAACAGCAAGAAAGACTGAAGGGTGGAGAAAATAATCCAAAGTTCCACAGACTTGGTAATTCTTTGAGAGATTCAATGATATTTCTTGAATTCTTGTTTCCCTGACTTTATATATGAATATTGTTTTATATTTTAAATGCTTTAAAAGATGCTGCATCCTTAAAAGTCATTTTGTTGCATTTTTTCAGTAAATGATTACAATGAAAATTACATTTCATATTCTCTAATGGTAAGGAGTAGGAAACTGGGATGAAATATGTAGTTTGAGTGACAACTAAGAGATATGAAAAAATATTATTTCCAATTTGTTTACACCATCCTCAAGAGTACTGGTCTTGAGTTTGTTTTTATTTTTTACAGTAGTTTTACTATCTTGGTGTTAAGAGTGAAAAATTGTGATCAAAAGTTGACATATGGATTGTAGAATACAAAAGACTATTAAATGCAGAAAAAGTACAAATAATCTTCATTCAAAAGCTTTGTTAAGTGTATGAATATGGATTATTTTTAGGCTTGAATTCTTGTTCTCATATCGTATTAGACTAAGTCTTTCTCTGTGTAGATGGTAAATAGGGCTCCTTGTTAGTTCAATTTTAGATAAAATGAGTAAAGAGAGTACTTTCTGAAAACAGTAATCATTCCGTATTGTTTTGTGGTTTACAGTGCTCCATTAAAAATAGCATGATATTGTTAGGTCTATTTTAAGCAATCATACAGTCTGATTCACAAAGGAGAACTGACAATTCCTTCCCATGTTTTATTACTGTATATCTTAGATTGCATTCTGTGTGCTGTTTTTTTATTGATGGGAGGATGGTGAGAAAGACAGGATGGATTAAATGGATTCATTGGGAGACACTATAGAACATAAGTTTCTATTGGTTTCAGGTTTTAGAGTAGTCAAGAAGTTAGGGTGCTTCTTCCAATATGGATAAAAATGACCCTTTTTAAGTACCTACTTTGTGCTCAGTGATTTAGATGCATCACCTCAAATCCTCCAAATACCTTCGTATTATTATTCATATTTTGTAAGTAAGCTAAAAGAGGCTCAGTTGTTTAAATGCCTTCCCCAAGTGAAGCCGTGTAGCTAGCAAATAACAAACCTGGATTCAAACCCAGTGTCTGTCTGTACTGTTTGACTATAACAGGCTGAATTATGGGTGTGGGTTTTGAAAGATTATTTCCCCTTAGTATGTCAAAGTGTCTTTCCCAGTGGTGTGCAGATTAGTCATTATATTTTTCTACATGAAATATTAACTTTGGTAATACTTATGTTGTAAGAATGGAGAACTCTTGTTTGGGAGTTACTAAAGAATTTGTTCCACAGGGTAAGTGTACACCTATCCCAGAAATAGACATTCATGTGTTTTACCTCATCCTTAATAACACTAGAGCATTCTGTTCTTTAAAACCCAGGATTAAAATCAGGCAAAGAAGGCTTAAACTGGACAAACATACAATTATCAAAATATACTCTTAGAATTAGGAAGGCAGTGGGCACTGGGCAGACATTTTGTTTGCTTATTTTCCTCATCAACTGAAAAAAAGTCAAATTCTGGCTACGTGGCCTTGGGTATCTTACTACCTGTCTCAATCCTTCATCTGTAAGGTGTACCCATCTCCTTTATAGGATTGTTCTTTGGATTAATTTGAATATTAAAGCTTAAATCACAGTGCTTGTCATAGTAAGATCTTAGAATTTTAAGTATTTACTGAGAACATGAGAACGTACGGTTAGAAGGAACTGTATTATTACTGTGCTTTAGCTCTGAAATAAATAAATATATTGAAATATTTAAATAAACAAATATATTTATTTAAATAAATATATATTTATATATTTAAATAAATATATATTTTTTAATATATATTTGGTGGGGGGGAACAGTTTTCCTTTATTTTTTTTACAGATTAAGTCAGAGGACCCAGAGACCCGGTATGTAGCACCAAGTGTCCTGTTGCAGCACGTACTTCTCAGATACCTTGTCTTCCAACCCAGCCCTCTGACATATCCAGTTTTTTTTGACAAGTGCAATCATTTTAACAATAGGGCTGTTCAGATCCACTTCATTTATTCAAAAGCTCTTCCGAGAGGATCTCTGCTTGACTGCTTCAAGGATCACCCTGCTGGTAATGGCTTTTCAGTGGTTATAGAAGGACAGTCTCACTGCCTCCAGGCTAACCCATTCCAGTTGCTGATCCTTCAGAAAGCCCAGTGCATCCAAGACCCAGGAACACCTGCTGAAGTCTGGGTGGGTTTGCTTTAGGATTTTCCCCATGAAACTACAATAGATCTCCTTCTTCTTCCTCTTCTTCCCAAAGGCTGAACTGGCCCATTCATATTTCTTTTTGGCTGGGATATAAATTGTCTTCTTAGGAAATTGTAGTCCATGAAGCAAATGAAGTGCACATGGAAGGCTTAATCCATATACATCTAGCTCAGACCACTGGCCTAATGATTGAGATATATATATACTAGTTGTTGAATAACACTCTGAATAAAAATCAATAAAGTAGGTTAAAGAAGACAGAATGCGTCAGGGGTTCTGCTTTATATAGGGTGATCAGGAAGAGCGTCTCTGATGAGTGTATTTCAGTAGAGAGCTAAAAGAAATATGGAAGCTTAGGAGGAAAACATTATGGACAGAGAGACTGTCAAGTGCAAAGGCATTGAAACTAGAGGGTTATTTATCCATTCTAACAGTGAACTGAGCAGGGAGAAATAGAGGTGAAATTAGTGAGGCAGATGGGGAGCTGATCTGTGGGTCTTGTCTACCATGCTGAAGAGCGGGCTTCAGCTGCAGGAATAGGAAACCGTTGGAGTTCTGAGTTACAATGACTTGGTCTGGCTTTCAGATTGAAAAGGTCACTGACTATTGGATAAGCAGGTGACAGACTTTAGGGACAAGGTTTGAAACAGAGAAACCAATCTAGAGGCTATTTTAATAGTTCAGGTAAGGGAACTTGGTGGCTTGGAGGTGAGTGGAATTGATGGAGACAGAAAGAAAAGATGTGGATATTAAAAGTAGATCCAGCAGAATTAGCTGATAGCTTCTTATGGGATGTAAGAGGAAGAGAGGAGCCAAAAAATGATTGCAAGTGTTTTGTCCTAAACAGCTGGAATCATGGAGTTGCTACTTTCTCATGGGAAATGTTGCTGGAGGAGTAAGTATGCAGAGAGATTGTGTGGTAGCTGAATGGGGACCTGAGGTCAAGTTAATATTCATAACACTTAAGAAAATCAAGGGATGGATAACTTAAGTTTAAAGTTTTAATAACTCTATTCATGCCAATTAAATGTAAAAAATCTTTTCTATATGTATACTCTAGTTATATAGAAGATTAAAAAGAAAATAATAATAGTAGCTCTAGATTCTTTACTATGCATACATATGTTCTAGGTATTTTTGCCAAGTGATTTGCATTTGTTATTTCATAAATTATGCCCACAGAGGGTCAAGATTAGAAAACTAGAAAAGCGGGGGAGATAGGTAGAGTGAACTCTCTACGTGTTTCATCCCATGACCTCCAGCTTCTGCTAGTCTCTACAGCAGTCTTATATTCAGTATGAAAAGTCTATGTGCACTCTCCGCTTTGGGTATTTAATACATAATATACATTTTTTCAAAATTTATTTATAGTTTGTCTTTAAATCAAGATTTAATATTTTCCACAAATATCTTGATTTTATTTTACAGTTCATTTTAGCAAATTTAAAAGTTATTTATACAAATAGAGGGGAGTCTATTTGGCTTTCTTAAAACTTATCCATAATCAATATGCGATGTTTAATTGTATTACTGTAATGTTTAAAATACAGTAGAAAATGAAGAAAACACATAGCAAATATTTAAGTAGGAGACTAACATACGTGGTTTCAACATACCTTTTTGTACTGTTGTTGGGGCATCTTCTGAAACTCATGGTCATGCTATATGATCAACTATAATCAGTAGTGGTTAAAAATATTATTCAGAATGTTTATTTTTAAGAGAGGTGGGACCAATTCTAAGATGGTGGAGTAGAAGGACGTGCGCTCACTCCCTCCTGTGAGAGCACCAGAATCACAGCTAACTCCTGAACAATCATTGACAGGAAGACACTGAAACTCACCAAAAAATGCACCCCACATCCAGAGACAAAAGAGAAGCCACAGTGAGATGGTAGGAGGGGCACAATCACAGTAAAATCAAATCCCATAACTGCTGGGTGGGTGACTCACAGACTGGAGAACACTTATACCACAGAAGTCCACCCACTGGAGTGAAGGTTCTGAGACCCATGTCAGGCTTCCCAACCTAGGGGTCCAACAACAGGAGGAGGAAGTCCTAGAGAATCAAACTTTGAAGCCTAGAAGGATTTGATTGCAGGACTTTGACAGGACTAGGGGAAATAGATACTCCACTCTTGGAGGACACACACTACAGATGTCTGTAGTGTGTACATTAGGACCCAGGGGGAAGGAGCATTGACCCCCTAGCAGACTGAACCAGACCTACCTGCTAGTGTTGGAGGGTCTACTGAAGAGGCAGGGGGTGTCCTTGTCCCCCTGGCTCACCATTGGGACAAGGACATTGGCAGCAGAAGTTCTGGGAAATACTCCTTGGCATTAGCCTTCCCAGAGTCCACCATTAGCCCCACCAAAGAGCCTGAAGCCTCCAGTGCTGGGTCATCTCAGGCCAAACAACAAACAGGGAGAGAATTCAGCCCCACCCATCAGTGGATAAGGGGATTAAAGTTTTACTGAGCTCTTCCCACAGCCAGTCCTTCCCTTCAGGAAGCTGGCACAAGCCTCTTAGATAGCTTCATCCACTGGAAGGCAGACAACAGAAGCAAGAAGAACTACATTCCTGCAGCCTGTGGAACAAAAAACCACATTCACAGAAAGACAGACAAAAGGAAAAGGCAGAGGACTATGTACCAGATGAAGGAACAAGATAAAACCCCATAAAAACAACTAAATGAAGTGGAGATAGGCAACATTCCAGGAAAAGAATTCAGAATAATGATAGTGAAGATGATCCAGCACCTCATAAAAAGAATGGAAGCAAAGATCGAGAAGATGCAAGAAATGTTTAACAAACACTTGAAGAATTAAAGAACAAACACCTAGAAGAATTAAAGAACAAACAAACAGAGATGAACAATACAATAACTGAAGTGAAAGATACAGTAGAAGGAATCGATAGCAGAATAACTGAGGCAGAAGAACGGATAAGTGACCTGGAAGACAGAATGGTGGAGTTCACTGCTGTGGAACAGAATCAAGAAAAATGAATGAAAAGAAATGCAGACAGCCTAAGAGACCTCTGGGACAACATTAAATGCACCAACATTCCCATTATAGGGGTCCCAGAAGGTGAAGAGAGAAAGAAAGGACCTGAGAAAATATTTGAAGAGATTATAGTCAAAAACTTCCTTAACATGGGAAAGGAAATAGCCACCCAAGTCCAGGAAGCACTGAGAGTCCCAGGCAGGATAAATCCAAGGAGAAACATGCTGGGACACAGTAATCAAACTCCGAAAATTAAAGACAAAGAAAAATTATTAAAAGCAACAAGGGAAAAACGATGAATAACATACACGGGAACTCCCATAAGGTTAACAGCTGATTTCTCAGCAGAAACTCTACAAGTCAGAGAGAGTGGCACAATATATTTAAAGTGATGAAAGGGAAGAACCTACAACCAAGATTACTCTACCCAGCAAGGATCTCATTCAGATTCGATGGAGAAATCAAAAGCTTTACAGACAAGCGAAAGCTAAGAGAATTCAGCACCACCAAACGAGCTCTGCAGTAAATGCTAAAGGGAATTCTCTAAGCAGGAAACACAAGAGAAGAAAAACACCTAGCAAAACAAACCCAAAACAATCAAGAAAATGGTAATAAGAACATACATATCGATAATTACCTTAAATGTGAATGGATTAAATGCTCCAACCAAGAGACACAGGCTTGCTGAATGGATACAAAAACCAGACCCATATATATGCTGTCTACAAGAGACCCACTTCAGACCTAGGGACACATACAGACTGAAAGTGAGGGGATGGAAAAAGATATTCCATGCAAATGGAAAACAAAAGAAAGCTGAAGTGGCAATACTCATATCAGATAAGATAGAAGTTAAAATAAAGAATGTTACAAGAGACAAGGAGGGACACTACATAATGATCAGGGGATCAATCCAAGAAGGAGATATAACAATTATAAATATATATGCACCACACTACATAAAGCAAATGCTAACAGCTATAAAAGAGGAAATCGACAGTAACACAGTAATAGTGGGGGATTTTAACACCTCACTTACACCAGTGAACAGATCATCCAGACAGAAAATTAATAAGGAAACACAAGCTTTAAATGACAGAAAAGACCAGATAGATTTAATGGATATTTATAGGACATTCCATCCGAAAACAGCAGATTACCCTTTCCTCTCAAGTGCACATGGAACATTCTCTAGGATAGATCACATCTTCGGTCACAAATCAAGCCTTGGTAAATTTAAGAAAATTGAAATCATATCAAGCATCTTTTCTGACCACAATGCTATGAGATTAGAAATAAATTACAGGGAAAAAAACGTAAAAAACACAGACACATGAGGCTAAACAATACGTTACTAAATAACCAAGAGATCACTGAAGACATCAAAGAGGAAATCAAAAACTACCTAGAGACAAATGACAAAACACGACAATCCAATACGATGGGATGCAGCAAAAGCAGTTCTAAGAGGGACGTTTATAGCAATACAATCCTACCTCAAGAAACAAGAAAAATCTAAAATAAACAATCTAACCTTACACGTAAAGGAACTAGAGACAGAAGAACAGACAAAGCCCAAAGTTAGTAGAAGGAAAGAAATCATAAGGATCAGAGCAGAAATAAATGAAATAGAAACAAAGAAAATAATAGCAAATATCAATAAAACTAGAAGCTGTTCTTTGAGAAGATAAACAAAATTGATAAATCTTCAGCCAGACTCATCAAGAAAAAGAGGACTCAAATCAGTAAAATTAGAAATGAAAAAGGAGAAGTTACAATGGACACTGCAGAAATACAAAGCATCATAAGAGACTACTGTAAGCACCTCTATGCCAGTAAAATGGGCAACCTGGAAGAAATGGACAAATTCTTAGAAAGGTATAACCTTCCAAGACTGAACCAGGAAGAAATAGAAAATATGAACAGACCAATCACAAGCACTGAAATTGAAACTGTGATTAAAAATCTTCCAACAGACAGAAGTCCAGGACCAGAAGGCTTCACAGGTGAATTCTATCAAACATTTAGAGAATAGCTAACACCCATCCTTCCCAAACTCTTCTAAAAAATTGTTGAGGAAGAAACACTCCCAAACTCATTCTATGAGGCCATCATCACCCTGATACCAAAACCAGACAAAGATACTACAAAAAAAAAAAAAAAAAAAATTACAGACCAATATCACTAATGAATATAGATGCAAAAATCTTCAACAAATACTAGCAAACAGAATCCAGCAACACATTAAAAGGATCATATACCATGATCAAATGGGATTTATCTCAGGGATGCAAGGATTCTTCAATATACGCAAATCAATCAATGTGATTCACCGTATTAACAAACTGAAGAATGAAAACCATATGAACATCTCAATAGATGCAGAAAAAGCTTTTGACAAAATTCAACACCCATTTATGATAAAAACTCTCCAGAATGTGGTCATAGACGGAACCTACCTCAACATAATAAAGGCCATATACAACAAATCCAAAACAAACATCATTCTCAATGGTGAAAAACTGAAATCATTTCCTCTAAGATCAGGAACAAGACAAGATGTCCACTCTCACCACTGTTATTCAACATAGTTTTGGAAGTCCTAGCCATGGCAATCAGAGAAGAACAAGAATTAAAAGGAGTACAAATTGGGAAAGAAGAAGTAAAACTGTCACTGTTTGTAGATGACATGATACTATATATAAATAATCCTAAAGATGCCACCAGAAAACTACTAGAGCCAATCAATGAGTTTGGTAAAGTTGCAGGATACAAAATTAATGCACAAAAATCTCTTGCATTCCTATACACTAACAACAAAAGATCAGAAATAGAAATTAAGGAAAAAATCCCATTCACCAGTGCAACAAAAAGAGTAAAATACGTAAGAATAAACCTACCTAAGGAGGTAAAAGACCTGTACTCAGAAAACTATAAGACACTGATGGAAGAAATCAATGATGACACAAACAGATGGAGAGATATACCATGTTCTTGGATTGGAAGAATCAATATTGTGGAAATGACTATACTACCCAAAGAAATCTACAGATTCAGTGCAATCCCTATCGAATTACCAATGGTATTTTTTACAGAACTAGAACAAACAATCTTAAAATTTGTATGGAGACACAAAAGACCCCGAATAACCAAAGCAATCTTGAGGGAAAAAAACAGAGCTGGAGGAATCAGACTCCTTGACTCCAGACTATACTACAAAGCTACAGTAATCAAGACAATATGGTACTGGCACAAAAACAGAAAGATAGCTCAGTGGAACAGGATAGAAAGCCCAGACATAAACCAGTCAACTGCTCTCTGGCAAAGGAGGCAAGGATATACAATCGAGAAAAGACAGTCTCTTCAATAAGTGGTGCTGAGAAAACTGGACAGCTACATGTAAAAGAATGAAATTAGAACACTCCCGAACACCATACACAAAAATAAACTCCAAATGGATTGATGACCTAAATGTAAGACTGGACACTATAAAACTCCTAGAGGAAAGCATAGGAAGAACACTGTTTGACATAAATCACAGCAAGATCTTTTTTGACCCACCTCCTACAGTAATGGCAATAAAAACAAAATAAAAACAAATGGCACCTAATGAAACTTTTGCACAGCAAAGGAAACTGTAAACGAGACGAAAAGATAACCCTGAGAATGGGAGAAATTATTTGCAAATGAATCAATGGACAAAGGATTAATCTCCAAAATATATAAACAGCTCATGTAGCTCAATATTAAAAAAAAAACAACCCAATTAAAAAATGGGCAGAAGACCTAAATAGACATTTCTCCAAAGAAGACATACAGATGGACAAGAGGCACATGAAAAGCTGCTCACCATCACTAATTATTAGAGAAATGCAAATCAAAACTACAATGAGGTGTCACCTCACACCAGTTAGAATGGGTATCATCAGAAAATCTACAAACAACAAATGCTGGAGAGGGTGTGAAGAATAGGGAACCCTCTTGCACTGTTGGTGGGAATGTAAATTGATACAGCCACCATGGAGAACAGTATGGAGGTTCCTTAAAAAACTAAAAATAGAACTACCATATGACCCAGCAATCCCACTACTGGGCATATACCCTGAGAAAACCATAATTCACAAGAGTCATGTATCACAATGTTCTTTGCAGCTCTGTTTACGATAGCCAGGACATGGAAGCAACCTAAATGCCCATCGACAGATGAATGGATAATGAAGATGTGGCACATATGTACAATGCAATATTACTCAGCCATAAAAAGAAATGAAATTGAGTTATTTGTAGAGATGTGGGTGGACCTAGGGATTGTCATACAGAGTGAAGTAAGTCAGAAAGAGAAAAACAGATATTGTATATTAACGCATATATGTGGAATCTAGAAAAATGTTACAGATGATCCGGTTTGCAAGGCAGAAATAGAGATACAGACGTAGCGAACAAATGTATGGACACCAACAGGGGAAAGCGGGGTGGAGAGGTAGTGGTGGTAGGATGAATTGGGAGATTGGGATTGACATATATACACTAATATGTATAAAATAAGTAATAAGAACCTGCTTATAAATAAATAAATAAAATTCCCAAAAAAATAAGAGGTAAATGAGAGCTAGGAATAAATTGCGTATGGTATAATGTTTAAATTATCTTTTTCAATACAAATTAATTTGTTAGACATTTCTCTATACTTTCTCAATACTTAGAAATTTGTCAGATGGCTTTACTTTTACTTCTTGGCAGGCGTCCCTTGAATCCTTAAAATGAATGAAATTTTATGCTGCAAGTTGTACCACAGTGTACTTTTCTTTCACTTAGCTCTCTCACACAGTGAGACTTGGGATTTTACCAACTTTGAATGCTTATCTGTACTCATAGCCATTTGGGTTGCATGCCATTTGAAAACCAGATGAATACTATGGATTCTTTAGAAAAATTCAAAACTTTGCATGTACATTCAAAACATTGCATCCAGATTCAAGCATTTCATGGATTCCCATAAGACAGCCCATGAATATCCATGGACTTCCAATTATAGTGCTTCTAGACTAATGGTAATAGCCTGGTTATACCAATTATGACTTATCTTGATGGAATATAATATATAACAGGAACAGGGGGATGTTTATGAGGAACTGAAGCATGACGAAAGGAAAACACAAAGTTATATATGTACTATGATTACAATGATATAAACTACACATCTCGACAAAAAATTTTTAAACTCATATAAAACAAAAGTAGCTGTCTAAAAGTAGGATTATGAAAATTTTTCTTTTAAAAATTCCTTATTTTTAAAAATGCTATATTGTTTTGTATTAAAAATAATATAGTAATATGAGAAACCTACAAAAGAGATAATGTATAACCTGGACAAATGCAATCATTCCTTAGGTGCTCATTGAATATCATTCTTTTTTTATTTTCTTTTATCATCTTCTTTTTTGTTCTCTTGACTGAAGCTAAAATAATCATTAAAAAAAATTCAGTCTGCTTGTACCACCTCTGCAATTAAAGCTACTCAGTAGCTTCTGACTGTGGTCTCCAAGTCTCGTTTTCATGAGATGGCCTTTGCCCATCTCCCTACATTTCCCCCACTTCACTAGCCTTTCCCAGAAAAAACCTACTCCTCCTAGCCTCTCTGCCTCTATGCTTGACTTTGCCCATCCATCCTCTTGTCCTCCTGCTCTCCTCTCCTAAATCTTACTCATCCTTTAGATTTCAGCTCCCACTTTACTTGTTAAGGAAAGATCCTATTTATTCTCCAGCTTGAGAACAGTACTGCATTATTCACACTTAAAACATTCTGATTTTAATTTCATAGATTTTTTTGTGGAAGGAATGACTAATAAACCCACAAGACAGTTCATATTTTTTGTAAAACATTAAAATATTAAAAAGATGGAGTTTTAAAACATATATAGATAATACTGAGAGCAAAGCATTCCAATTGACTAATTTAATCAATACAGGCAACCCACTCCCATAATATTAACATATGTAAGGCAAGTCCTCTTCAAGATAGTACAGTAAGGGAATTACAAAGGTAGAGAAAGTACTCAAGTGGAGAAGGTATTTTATAACACTTACAGTTTATTTCTTGAGCTTTAGGCTGATAATATGACCCCAAAACATGCAGCAATTTTCAAACGTTCAGAGAAAATGAAAGTCAATTAAGTTAAAAAAAATTGAGTCAAACATGTTATTTGTTGTCATGTGGACACAATAGCTAACTGATTGAATCTGTATTTCTTTAAAGTTACGTAAGTACTGCCTTAGGTCATTTCACACTGGGGGGTTCAAGAGGAAAGACAAATTAGCTCAGTGTGTGCTAATCTCAGCATCATCTCTATTGTTGGAATAGCACTTCTGAGCGTTCATATAGAAGTTCAGCCTTCTTGAACTATTTCCAGTTTTATCAACCAGGAAGTGTTGGTAGAAGTTTACGTAGCTTCATTCCTGTGGAGTTAACATTTAAGGTATGGTGATATATATCACATCCTGCATTTTGCTTCAAATAGCCTTAGTACAGCAAAGATCATGAAATTACACTGTTTTTAGCTTTAATTTCAAATATTCTTGGAAGCTTTACTTTAGTAGATCCTATTCTGTAATCTTATATTGGTCACAATATAATATGCAAATAGGAAAATACATATATTTGTTCAAAACCATAATATCCAACCTGACATTTTTAATCTCATAAGATTACCCAGGAAATGGATGAGCTGCTAAAATATTAAAGCTAACAAATCATCAATTCAGTGGTGTTTTATAGGTCACCTTGACTGGAAGAACTGTCAACCATTTTGTTCCCTTCATTCTGTAAATCAAGACTTTCAAAGGTTTTGCAGCTTAGAATGCATCCAAGGCAGTAATCTGAAAGTTTTCAATTTTCTTACCAGGTACCATTACCTAAACCTGCTGAATGCTGAGTAGATATGTAATGATTGCTGTTCACCAAAGGGCAGTTAGGATTCTGGTCTCAAAATGTTTAATAACATATTTGTGAGATGGAAACTTTTATTATTTGTTTCAATTGTTCTTAATTTTAAAATTGTATCTTTGTACATATTTAAAAGTTCATAGAATAAAAGGTTTCTATGCATATCTAAATTATAAGGAAAAAAACCACTTAGGTTTAAAACCAAGAAATTGGATCACGTCTACTTGAATTCCATCTAAGAGCCCTAACAGCCAGGTATTTTTTCATAAATTATAGACAGCTTGATTCAGACTATACACATAGCACTTAAATGGAACAATATATCTGAAGAGAGACATTCCCTTTCTTTCTATACATTTATTGCTTCTTAAATTTTGCTTCACTTTCAGGAGTAAGGGATGAAATTCCTCTCTCCTCCTCCTTAAACCTATTTGCTTTGCAAATGTACTAATGCACTTTATTCTAACAGTTAAAAAAGAAGTGCTTTATCAGTAGCTAGAACAATTTCACTTTCCAGAAATGTGATTATATTCAGTTTCATTAGGTGAACCATGCAATTAGGGATATCAGTCTTCCCTTTCGGTACCTGAAGAAATTTCTGACAGTGGGTGATTTGGCAAGATAAGCTCTACACAAATTTAACTTCCTGTTCAGTTTCTAGCACCTTAATTTTCTTACAGCTTTTAAAAAACACATGTGCAAGAGGAGTAGCCAAATCCAAAGAATGCAAGTGTTTGTATAAATACTTGTTATAAGTACTGTTGTGTTTCAATAGACAGCTCCAATGATTAAATGGCTAGGTTTTTATACAATATTTTAGATGAATGCAGAGATTTACAGCAAACAAAATATATTCATGTGGCTTAAAGGATTAGAAAATATTTACTTTTGTGAGAAAATCATTGAACTTTTGGTCTTTTTCTTTATACATTAAAATAAAACTGTACCTATCTCCCTGCTGGTATTAGAACTAATTTGTTAAAGAACTAAACTTAAAGTAGCACAGGGGGCAGAGTACCTTCTGATTTCCTTAATAAAATGTCTATAGCAGCATCTAGTTTTGTTCAGAAACGGTGTGCCATTTTTCTATGTGAGTAGTTATGATTTAAATAGTATTAGCTTTCATGTCATAAAAATATGAGACCTTTTCTCACTTCCTCTACCTAGTAGTAACTTGAAGATATTCGTATTCACAGAATAAAGCAAAAAAGAACCTACCATAAAGTTTTATGCTTTTTTACCTTTTTCTCTTTTATGTTTCACCTTCCTCATATAGCCAGCAAGCACTGAAAATAATTCAACGCTTGTATTAACGTATGAACTTCAAGGGTATTTTTGGGGGGTGGGATGGGGAAATGAGAGTTAATGATGTACACATTCATACTGTGCTTCTAAATGCTTTATTATTCCCAGAAGTAGGGAACTTGGCCCAGTGGGTAAGCGGTATTTCTTGGAGAAATATAGTGTTGGGTTGGAAGCTTATTGAAGAAATACTATACAACTTAACTATTTTTTCTTGAACAAGTATCCATGAAATTCCATATTTTTGGTGGACTAAATATCACTTTCAATTTCACTTAACAAATATTTATTGAGGACCTACTGTATGCAACTTATGATACTCAAATGAGTCAAATATCCAAAGAACTTTAGCTGGTGAGGCAGGTTCGCATGGGATATACAGGGGAAGAGTGTTCAGTAAAGGATCTTATGTGCATATCACAGTGAATAGGATGGATCAAAGAGAGTAAGTAGTTAATCCAAGTTCATACAGTAAATAAATGGCACAATGGGACTTCAGAACACAAATTTTGTCTGAGTTAAAGCCAAAATGGTGTTCATTGAATTATATTGACTTTTGTATTAGTTTCCTATTGTTAATGTAGCAAATGATTATAAACGTAGTGTCTTTAAACAACAGAGCTATGAGCTTGCAGTTCTGGAGGTTGCAAGGGCCTTGTTCCTTCTAGGAGCCCTAGGAAGTATCCATTTTCTTGTCTTTTTATAGCATCTAGAGGCCACTTACATCCCTTGACCTGTGGCCTCTTCCTTGAATCATTTCAAACCTCTGCTTTCTTCATCACACCTCTTTCTCTCACTCTGATCCTCCTGTTCCCTTTTCACAGGGACCCTTGTGATTGCATTGGATTCACCTGGATAATCCAGGATTATCTCCCATTTCAAAAACCTTAACTTCTTTACAACACTGAAGTCCCTTTTGCTGTGTAAGGCAACATATTCACAAATTTCCAGGGATTAGGGTGTGCTTGTCTTTGGGGAGGCCATTATTCAGCCTATCACAACTCTCTAGAGCCTAGTCCATTCCTACTTAATTTTGCCAATTGGAATTTATCTTTCAATCTTCTTTTTGCATCCTGACTTTCCACTTATTTCTAGTTATCCTTATTTCTCTAAGATTATGACCCTGTTTAGCAAAAAAAAAAAAAAAAAAGCCACAATTTTTATTTCTTTTATCTTCATATTGCTTGAGAATTTGCCATGCTTCTAATAATGAATATTTCTTGGTAGTGGTAATTCCTGGATTTTAATTTCTGGAGAAGGACTTTGAGGAAAAGTTTTAATTTTGACAGAGATAGAAACAAAGGGAGAGTATTTTATTTTGAAGGATTTTGATGAACAAAGGCCCAGAGCAAGGTATATAAGGGAGAAGCAAATAAAATAATGTTACCTAGTCTATAGGGAACATTTGATAGCCTGTAGGATGAGAGAGGAAAAGTAAAATATGGGAGCCATTTTTCAAAAGCCCTCAAATTAATCAGTAGTATACTTATGTAATATGATTGATGGAAAAAATGATTATTATTGTAAAATTAAGTTTTCTACAAATCCATTACTGATAAAATGTGTTTATTGTGTGGTAAATGCCCATTTTTAAAAAGCTTGCTCTTCTTTTTATACACTGACCTTTAAAATTCCAAAAACTTCTTTCAAAAACAATTGTGCTATTTATTATTTAGAAACAGATACACACACACACCCCAACACATTAGCAGGACCTCATGCAATGCTGGCTATAAAACAGGATTGGAACACTATAGGCATATACCTTTGAAAAAGGGTTTATTTATTCTGCTTATCTCATTATGTAGTTCTAATGATTTTTAATACTACTGAATGGTTTTTTTGAATGTCTGAATGTGGAAATTAGTCTATATGTAAACTGTCAGATAGTAAATGCCCAATGGGCCATCTGTATACTCACTTCTGTTGTATTCATCTTGTGTAGAAGTACTCATATTTATGTAACAAAAATCAACTTAATTTTACAGTCATTAAGGAACAGCTATGAAAGTATTTAATTGCTATAAATCAACCTCAGAGCAAAAGTTTTAAATTATTAAATTTAAGCTCCCAGTATAAATGAACTATTTTGGCATTCATTAGATTAAAAATGATTAAATTGTTTCTCTTGTGTCTCATATTCACATAGGAAGTTTTGTACTTTTGCTTAACCACAAAATACTTTACCCTCTAGAAGGAAAAAAATAATAATCTCATAGCTTTTTAATGAAAGGGACATTGTGTTATGTATAACTTAATGTTTCCTCTAGATTTACTATTTTAGAAAGGGCTAGAAGTGGAAAATGTTAGATGCTAGTGACTTACAATGACATCATTCTGTATTTAATTAAAATGTGTACTTAATACTTCACTAAGACTTTTAAAACCACAGAACTTTATCTACTTTCATTTTTTGCTCTCAAAACCTCGAGTTCTTAGAATTTTCATATTGGACATTATTTTCTGAAGTGTGATAAAAAATAAATCCAAACATTTAAGCAAATTTAACTCAGAACTATTTTGCCTACAAAAATTTTCCTAGAGACTGTGTTTATAAAGGAAAAATTCCATAATGTTTACTGCTTATAAATTTATTTAGCTGATATTTACTAAGTGCCACATATTTAGGGATGCAGTCTTATAGAGATAAGAAATCTTAAGAGATATAAAAATATATAACATACAGATTTTGTTCAAAGGAGAAAATTGATATACAGTTAAGTACATAGCATTTCATGGGATAAGTGCTGATAAAGACATGTAGAGATGCTGTAGAAGCACAGAGGGGTATCACAACAGGTTTTCTGGAGGTAAATTATGTTATCACTAAGCCTTAGGAGCCTTGTTGATTCTGAGTGTTTGATTCCTTAAGAGAAGATTGGAATGCTCCTGGTGTAAGGTCTGCAAATGTCCAGAGCAGCAAACTGCAGGCATTATTAATGCAGCATATTTCCAATGAGAGGACTCTAGCCTGTATACTAGCAGTGACTCACCATTGATTTTTATATATAAACACTAAGTTAGTTGTCTACCTGGGAAAGCAAAGAATGGATGAGTAAAACCCAAGATCACTTTATAAAAGTCACTAGTATTCAATACTTTATACTATTTAATTATTTCACTGCTTTCCCTCACTAACTCATTTACTAAAGTTGACCAAGAGAATAAAATGGCATCATTTATCATGGTGCCATTCTTACAGTCTTTTAAAGGATCTCTAAAACAATTACATTTTAATATTGTGAAAACTTGAAGTATATAAAAAAGATACTGGAGAAATGCTAGATCCAGGATCTCACTGCATTTGTTTTGGCACAGTCCTTGTGCCATCTGGATGATCCAGCCTACACCTACCACTGCAGGTAGATTTAGCTCACCTCTCCCCTAGCATTCTCAGCTTCAGTGGAGCCAACTACTATAAATCTCCATATTCATGAGAGACTATAGTACATGTGAGAACCTTTTGGAAACCACAATTGATATGTTTATACGAGGTTTTATAATAATAGTGCAGTTAGTTGCAACGCCTTCCAAATATTTTTCTTCCTCTCAATTCCCAGAAATACACCATCAGATGAATGTGATCATTCTTTTAATCTAAATTATTTCTAATTCCTTGTCTCATATATATATATATATTGTTTTGTACATATATATGTTTTCCCATTAGGATAATTTTTTTCTTCATATCAAATTATGAAATATTAGTTCTATAGGAACAGTGAGGGAAAGTGGTGAAGTATTAGAATTGAGTTTGATATTAGATTACAACAACTTGACACTATACTATCTACAGAGTAAATTTTTCCATGAATTCATACTGTTACCACAGCAATAACCAAGAAAAATAGAGTTGTGCTATATTGTCTTATCTATGTTTAACCTATGTTTGGACAAAGTTGAATATAGTCCAATAAAATGTAGCATCAGTTACTGATTGGAAATGTGCAAGAGACTTGTAAAGCTTGCTAAACTGAAACAATGTGTATGAATGTATTCATAGGACACTTTCTAATTGGTAGGACAGTTCATGGAACCACAACTGAGTGAAACCTGGTAACAAAAGAACTAGTGTGGAGCAAAACACAGTCAAGACAGTAAAATGGATGGACATAAAAAACAGAGTGCTAAGACAGTGTATTGATCTAATGCATTCTTACCAGAGAGTCCATAGAGATGGAATATTACAGAGTGAATATCACTGAAGGCTCTCCTTGGCAGTGACACATTTTCATTAGCAAAAATAACTACCATAAAAAAGTATCAAGTTTTTTGACATGAGATCTGGGTCCTACAATAACTAGAGACCTTCATGATCAAAACTGGCTAGGCTTAGACATGATTTCAAATGTTTTATTCTGGTTCTTATCTAAGTCTGGCTCACTGTGGCATAAGACTTTGTGTCACAGTGTTAGTGTAGAAGAGATACTTAAATAGATGTGTCCCTTGTCAGGACTATAAAGTATATGGGTGCTATCCATAGACAGATAATTGTGCTGATGGTTCTATAAGCTGAGTATTAGTGTTGTTTCTAGAAGTGTCAGACTTTCACCTGTCCAACTGGTCTAGCCATCAGTTTATAGATTAACTGAGAACAGTGTGCTCATGGTGTTAAGGATTAAATGGGAAATTTGTAATTGGGGTACACCACCGATAGAGTGTCAGGTAAGAGAGATCAAGTTAAGAGTCCTACCTTAGGAAGTTACCATTTTCAATTAGAATATTTGACCCCACTGATATTGTTTCTCTGTGCCTAGGAAAATTTTAGGGAGCAGCCAAAAGATTCACATAAATTCATATAAATATAGGAAGGTCCAAGGTCCAAGATGCCATCATGAGATCAGAGGGTGGGGGGAGGACATATGAAAGAGATTGGGACATGCAACAGTGTTTATGAATGTGTTAATATACATACATATATCTCCTGTCTTTATTCATTGAGAGAACCTAGAAACAGTGACACTCAAGCAGCAAAGAGCATTTCCAGTACATAGCATTCTCTATTAAAAGGAGCTGAGGTTCTTTGGAGAAGTGGTTGGAGTGTTTTGACTGGAGTAGGGAGAATACAAGATGATTCTGGAGCCTGAATGTACTCTAAAGAAAGCAAAGAAAAGAAAAGAGAAAAAGAGAGGGAGGGGAAAGGAGGGGGTGAGGAAAGATGGAAGAAAGGGAGGAAAGAGGGAGGGAGAGGAAGGCAGGAAAGAAGGAAGGGAGAGAGAGAGGGAGGGAAGGGAGGAAAAAAAGAAAGGGAAAGGAAGGAAAAGTGAAGTGTCAAAAGGACACAGGAGCAACCTAGAAGAGCTCACTATGGCCAAGGCTGGAACAATTCAAGCAACACATAAATTATGACAGTATTTGATTATACCAAGAGAATGATGTAAATATCTGTGAGTCCATGCTATTATAAATAAATAAAAAACTAAGTGAATGGGAAAAGGGACAACTCTTTCTTATAGAAGAATTTCAGTTAAAAGTGTAAGAAGAAATGAGGGAAATAAAAAATCACCTTTAGAACACCATTGTAATAATTGCTGCGGGCAAGACCCAATGATGGATGCTAAAATTAATGGACAAAAGTTTAAGGAGAAAGGGGATATTTGCATACTCAGGAGCTATCCCTTCCCCAAATGTATCAATTACAAAGAAAAACATAGTAACTTTACAGTGGAGAAACCTGGCAGTTGCCACCTTACAGAATGATCAGTGTGAACATCACCAGACTTATCAAATCTTGAGTTTCAATTATGATGCACTGAGACGTAATGTATATCTGTGGTATCCCCAATGCATAACCTCAATCGAATTTTGAGAAAACACCATACAAACACAAGTTAAGTGACATTGTACAAAATAACTGACTAGTGTTCTTTACATGTGTCAAGATCATGAAAGAGAAGGAAAGAATGAACAGATACGGCAGAATAAAAGAGATTAAGAAGATATGACAACACTCTGGGATCCTGCATTGGACCTTGAGACAGAATAATGACATTAGTGGAGAAACTGGTGAAAGCTGAATAAATTTTATAGGTAATAGCATAGTACCAATGTTAATTTCTTAGTTTTGATCATTGTACCACAGTTAGATTTTACCTTAGGGAAAACCAGGTGAGAGGTGTATGGGAACTCTCTGTGCTGTTTTTGCAACTCTTCTGTAAATCCAAAATCATCTCAAAATAAAGTAAAAAGAAATATAAGACTCTAAAGGAAAATAGGAATCATTTTATATGTCATGGAAATATGAAAAACTGTGGTTTAAGCATACTAGTATTAGGATGCTTTTGGTTGCAAGTAACAGAGAAACCAACTTAATTGTCTTAAATAATTGCTTTTTTAACTGAAGAAATCTTTAAAGTAAGGGAGTGCTCAATCAAAATGTTGTTCATTCAATACTCGAGCTTCCTTTATCTTAGATTCCCTTTAGTTTAGCTTTCCTTCCCAAGCCATTTTTACCTCATCCACGTAATGAGATAGCAACGGGAGTTCTAGGCTGTTCATTAGTGGCCAGAATGAGAGGCCTGCTAACTGCAGTGACTGTCTTTAAAAAGGTAAGGGACTGTCTTTCCCAGATATTCCTAGGAAAACTTCATCCCCCAAAGATCCAACTGGAATAAGTTGGATTGGATGCTCATTACTAAGCCAGCTGAAAGTGCAAAGGGAATCAGGTAGACTGTTTGTCATAGGCCTAGTTTCTATAAGCAATCGTTGGCCAGGGGATTTCAACTACTATGCCCACCCTGGAGCTGAGCTGGGTGGAGCTGGTTTAAGTAGATGGAGGAAAATCAAGGTCTTAGGAAGGGGAAATGATTATTAGAAAGGAATGAAACATTGCAATGTAACGTATTTTTCAAAATAAAAATTGTACACATGATCTGTTACTAATAAATAAATATTCTAATATGGAAATGAAAGAAAGAATATCTGAAATTCACACCCTTCTATAAAAACTGGGAAGGTTTGCACTCATCCTGTCTTCGGCAGTGCTCTAATTATTTCGGCAATCTGGTGAGACCCAGTAGGTTAACTTATTAGTCCTTTAAGTTCCATCACTGATTAGTCTCATCCGTTTCCACTTGTTTCAGTCAACATCCTTGGAAATGGTTCCTTTGTTTACATACATTTGGCGCATCTCCCATCCCTAATTTGATCACCTGCACTTGGAAAAACTGGTAATTTCATTTGAAGTTTCAGGTGCCCTCATTAAGGAACAAAGCATTACATAAGCTCTCTGCTGGCTGAACAATTTTAAATTGTTCTCACATAAGCTCCTCACCTTCTTGCATACAAAATGTTACATGAAGAGCAAAACAAAAGCGTGTCGTTTGACAGAGAGGGTAAAAATATTCCATGCTCTCTAGAGAGAAACAATCTTTGGAATAAGCTGTCAGATTTCTCTATATTGGCACCACTCCCTGTGTGGAAAAATCTCAGCCACTAAATGACAATAGTTGTATGTGTTGTAAAGAAGGGACACAACTGGTTTATGTGCCTCCACACTCAAACATAACTTAACAAATGTGAAATAGAATACCTTTCACTTTTTTGCATTCAAACATAGCTTTAAAAATTATTATCTGCAGGTAATTGAAATATAGTTTTGCAAATGCCATCAATGGAAACCAACTTCCATTTATGCACATGTTTTATTGGGTATTTCTATGGTGTATTTATTTTTTTTTTACACCTTTATTGGAGTATAATTGCTTTACAATGGTGTGTTTCTACTTTATAACAAAGTGAATCGGTTATATATATACATATGTTCCCATATCTCCTCCCTCTTGCGTCTCCCTCCCACCCTCCCTATCCCACCCCTCTAGGTGGTCACAAAGCACCGAGCTGATCTCCCTGTGCTATGCGGCTGCTTCCCACTAGCTATGGGTTTTACGTTTGGCAGTGTATATATGTTGATGCCACTCTCTCACTTTGTCCCAGCTTACCCTTCCCCCTCCCCGTGTCTTTAAGTCCATTCTCTAGTAGGTCTGCATTTTTAGTCCCATCCTGCCCCTAGGTTCTCCATGATCTATGGTGTATTTAAAAGTATTTAAAAATATATGGATAAATTGCTCTTGCGCTGAGGATCAATTAAATCCACATCTGTAGATCTGAAATATTCTGTGTCAATAGATCCAGTATTTTACTGCTTTGCTGGCTTTCTCTGTGTGGATACACCTTGACCGCTCAAACTCAGTCTTTTCAAAATGGAACTCATTAAAATTCAACCCGGACCTATTCTTCTCCCCACATCTCTACTTCTAGTTGAGAGTACCACCATCCTGCTGGTGACTTCAGTCTATGACTCCCACTATCATCTCTAATTCCTCCTAACTGCTTTTCAGCCTCTACATGCTGTTACTAAGTGCTCTTGATTTTATATCTAAGTGTTCTTTTAATCTGTGCTTTCCTTTTCATTCCCACAATGATCAACTCGTTAAAACAGACTACATGTTTTCTAGCTGGTCCAAAATTCTCTCCCTCTCTCAGCAACCCCTTCCCCGAACACACACACACACACACACACACACACACACACACACACACACACACCTCTCAGAGATAATTACTACTACACGGATTTGATTTTATGATATTGTCACTCCCTGCTTCAAAATATTTGACGGCCAGTGAAGTAACTAAAGTTTAATAGACAAGGCTCTCCATAATTTGGCCACTAACTATCTTAGCAGTCTGCTTCAGGAAATGCTTTTTAGGTCTCAGCTTAATTGACTTTATTCATGTCCTCCTTTTTAAAAACACTTGTGTCTCTCATTCTCCAAGGCACCTCTCTCTCCTATTTCTCTTCCCTCTTTGTCTTAGGCAGTTAGGATTACTATATCAAAGTATAATACCATAGCCTTGGAAGCTTATAAACAGCAGAAATTTATTTCTCACTGTTCTGGAGGCTGGAGTTCTGAGATCAGGGTGCTAGCATGGTCAGGTTCTGGTGAAGGCCCTCTTCAGTGTTGCAGACTGACGAATTCTCTTCATCCTCACATGGCTCAAAGTGGGCAAGAGAGTTCTATGGGGTCTTTCTTTATTAAGGTGCTAATCCCATTCTAGAGGGCTCCACCCTCATGACCTAATTACCTCCCCCAAACCCCACCTTCTAATACCATCACATTGCATGTTAGGATTTCAATATATGAATTTGGAAGGGACAGAAACATTCGGTCCATTATACTCTCCGAACAGGTTTTCTTCAGCTGTTTCATCCACTTCCTTTATTTTAGCTAGCACCTCTACGGTAATTATTCCCAAGTTTAGTGCTTTCAGCTGAGATACTTTGCTGAATCTCAAACTTACATATCAACTGCCTACTACTTACAGTATCCTCCTGGATACCAAATTGAACGTATCACTTTCCTCTCCCCATTTACTATGTCCCTCTATATTCAATCATTAAGTATTGATAATCCCACCTCCTAAGTATCACAGTAATGTTAGAAAAGTTCTGAGCCTTTTGACTTAATCCAGATGATGACCATTGGTTAGGATGAGATAGGAAAAAAAATGCAGATTTGGGTTTGTTATTTTAAAATTATATGAACCAGAGAAAATGCTAAAAAGTTAGGATAGACGCAGTAGTACTTTAAAACCTAGAAATAATTAGTGATTTGTAAATACAGCAAGCAAAGTATTACCTCCAACATACCCAATAGCCTAACCCTAATTACATATTTATTCATTCAATAATTTATTATTATCTAGCTTCTGTCACACTTAGCACAAAGCAGAAGTTTGATTTTGAATAGTAATCCTCAGCTAGAGCAGCTGAATAATTGAGAAGTCTCAATTTCATCCTGTTCCATGTAAATGGTATTCTAAAAATAAAACCATTACCATATATAGTATTTCTAAAGTTTATGGCAAAGATTTTTTCAACATACTCTCTATAAACTGTGTTAAAAATATACATTAGCATATTAACACTGTGCTCTGTGAATATACAAATACCTATAAATATTTTTATTCCCACAATTAGAATAGAACATTCATTATAGTTATAAGGCAGTGTTGTGGTTGTGGGGTTTTTTTTGTATGACTGTATCTGCAAACAAATTTAATGTTATAACTGGATCAAAAAATGTTTGACTTAGAATTACGTAGAATAAATTGATGTACATCAACAAAGAATAAAATCCCCACCCAATCCCTTTCCCATTTGCTATGTTACAGTTGTCTTACCAAGTAGAGCTCTAGTTTCTTAGGTAAGTGACATAAGAATTCTGAACTTCTATGATCATTATGAAAAGAAAAAAAACTTTGAAATTCAAAATACCAGTTTTTGTATTGCTTGAAAAAGTTTTAAATGTTTATTTTCAAATCATGTGAAATTGCCAATATTTCATCATTTTGCTTACAAAAATGGCAGTTTTATATGATTAATTTATATGGTTTTATGCCACTCCATTAAATCTATCAAAGTTCTTAATTTCTATGTTTAAAAGTGTACATTAAGTTGAAATGTTGAAAGGATATTTGAATTTGGCTTTACCAAATGGTAGCTAAAATTATTTTTGTTAGTATTGTATTATATATGTTAAATATAATACAGTTTATATTTTACTTTTCTTCAAACTCAGGGTGTGGAATACTTTGAGCAATGTGTACACTATAGTAATTGAACGGGAAGAAAATCACCACACTATAAAAATAAACAATTATAACTTGCTACTGACAGTAGGTCCCACGATATCCTGTAATCCAGTGAAGATTTACACACATACAAAAATTTTTTTAAATAAACAATTCTGATGGTGTGTTTACAGTTTGCTTACCTAAATTGTGTCAATGTTATTTCTACTGGCAGTAAAACTGAACATTTGTTTTTCTATTCTTTTGAGAATTACTCTTTCTTTGCAAATAACTCTCAGATAAAGTTGTAATGTATGGATGATGTATGGAAGTAAATTGACACAAAATTAATAACTTCCTCATCGAGAGCTGATGGCTTAAATTCTCAATTCATTAATGAAAATGATTCCTATTTCATTTTGACTAATGTCTGTAAAACATATTTTTCTTGATGTTTGCCTCAATTAAGATGCTTTAAGTTTCAAGAAACAGAAAACACAACCAACAGTGGATTAGCAATAAGAAGGTTATTATCTCACATCTCAGGAAGACACCCATTCTGTGATGACATCAGAGATCTTGCCCATCATTTCATATGCTTATTGGGGTTTTTTTTGAATTTTATTTATTTTTTTTATACAGCAGGTCTTATTGTTTATCCATTTTATACATATTAGTGTATACATGTCAATCCCAATCTCCCAGTTCATCCCACCAGCACCACCCCCTTCCCCACCACTTTCCCCCCTTGGTGTCCATATGTTTGTTCTCTATATCTGTGTCTCTACTTTTGTGTTGCAAACTGGTTCATCTGTACCATTTTTCTAGCTTCCACATGTATGCGTTAATATACTATATTTGTTTTTCTCTTTCTGACTTACTTCACTCTGTATGACAGTCTCTAGATCCATCCACGTCTCTACAAATGACCTAATTTCGTTCCTTTTTATGGCTGAGTAATATCCCATTGTATATATGTACCACATCTTTATCCATTCGTCTGTCGATGGGCATTTAGGTTGCTTCCATGTCCTGGCTATTGTAAATAGTGCTGCAGTGAACGTTAGGGTGCATGTGTCTTTTTGAATTATGGTTTTCTCAGGGTATGTGCCCAGTAGTGGGATTGCTGGGTCATATGGTAGTTCTATTTTTAGTTTTTTAAGGAACCTCTATACTGTTCTCCATACTAGCTGTATCAATTTACATTCCTACCAACAGTGCAAGAGGGTTCCCTTTTCTCCACACCCTCCCCAGCATTTGTTGTTTGTAGATTTTCTGATGATGCCCATTCTAACTGGTGTGAGGTGATACCTCATTGTAGTTTTGATTTGCATTTCTCTAATAATTAGTGATCTTGAGCCGCTTTTCATGTGCTGCTTGGCCATCTGTATGTCTTCTTTGGAGAGAAGTGTATTTAGGTCTTCTGCCCATTTTTTAATTGGGTCGTTTGTTTTTTTAATATTGAGCTGTCATATGATTATTTTGATATGTTAACTTCTATCCTTAGGCTGATTCCTTTCAGAGCCACAACATGTCATTGCAGGCATCACAGGTAGACAGCAAAGTCCAAAGAAAAAGAACACTGTTCATTTCCATGCAGCTATTTTTACGAGCAAGAAAATCCCTTCCTTGTCCCTTGTTTTCATTGGACAAAACTACAATCGTACATCTTTGACAAAGTCAGTTACTGGCTAGGGAAAGGGAATTACCGCATGGGCTCAGACAAATCAATATCCCACTCTTTAGCTCTTCTGTGCACACATGGCAACCAGTGATTGTGAACACTCAGACAAAATAGGAGCTCTACCGGCAAGGAAGAGTACAGTGCCTTCCGTTAGGCCACCTAGTGTTTCCAGTAGTCATCAAACACGTTAATGCACTAGACCTTGCCAGTGAATCTGCTCATCCTCATTAGGCAAATCTGTGTGCAGTATTTAGTACCTCTGTCTAAACATCTATTTAACATAGAAAAATGTCTAGAATGATACACAGCAACCTTGAGTAACTCTAGGGAACAGAGTAGGGGATACAAGGGGAGATTACTTTCAGTTTTTAATTTATGTGCTTCTGTGGTGTTTGATTTTTTACAGTGAAGATTTGTTATTAATCTTTTAATTTAAAAACAAAATTGTTTTTCCTAATTGTGTAGTAAATTACAAAATGATTGCATTAAAAAGAAATATTCTTTCTGCAACTTTTAAAAAAGCATAATAAAGCATGTAGTGCAGGGAGCAGGCTACTATGTATTGATCTGAGGAAACCCGTTTCTCAAGATGCGAGGAGTTCTTTGTTGGGCATGGTATACCGAAGTTAGTTTGGTATTTAAGAAAAGTCTTAACATGAAACAAGGTTTTTAGGTCAAGCTTACACTGTTGAGCCAGTTGAAACCCAGAATTTTTCGAGTATCCAGATCTCTGCTAAGCTATAAAGTAGCCACTAAACACATGTAGTTATGCATTTGCAGTGTGGCTAGTCTAAATTGAGATGTCCTTTAAGTGTAAAATAGATAACTCCTTTTCTTTTTTAAAAAAATTTACTTATTTAGTTTTGGCTGCATTGGGTCTTCATTGCTGCATGCGGGCTTTCTCTATCTGCGGTGAGCGAGTCTACTCTTCGTTGCGGTGTGTGGGCTCCTCATTGCGGTGGTTTCTCTTGTTGCGGAGCACCGGCTCTAGGCGTGCGGACTTCAGTAGTTGTGGCTCACGGGCTCTAGAGCGCAGGCCCAGTAGTCGTGCACGGGCTTAGTTGCTCCACGGCATGTGGGATCTTCCCAGACCAGGGCTCGAACCTGTGTCCGCTGCATTGGCAGGCGGATTCTTAACCACTGTGCCTCCAGGGAAGTCCCAATACTCCTTTTCAATAAATATTAAATTTGTCATTAAATTTTATTTTGATTACATATTGAAATAATACTTTAGATATATTTGGTTAATAAAAATATATTATTAAAATTATTTTCATCTGATACTTATTTACTTTTTAAAAAATATAGCTCATAAAAGATGTAAAGTTCCATATGTGGTGCACATCTGTGGCTCACATTATATTTCTGTTGTACAGCACAGGTCTAGATGTCCCATGAGGAGGGCCAATTAGGTTCCAGTTGTCTGAAAGCTAAGCAACCTCATGTAAAGGCCAGTACTTGAATGTGCTGGGAATGAAGTGAAATTTACCAAACTCCCATCCTTAAGTCTCTAAGAAACAAGAGCAATTTTTAATATCATAGATAATTATAATTTATATATTTATATAATATAGGCAGAATCTCAATAAATAATCATCTTAGGTGGGAAAGAAACTCACACTGAAGAAATAAGAGAAGTATAAAACAAATAAGGCTGCTTATTTGTTAAAAGTCTCAGGAAAGGAACAGTGTTGAGAGTAAGAGAAAATCGTGCCAATCAGATTATCTTCTGGACTAGGTATAATAACAACTGGGTAAAACTACAATTAACTTCAGAAAATGATCATTGGTAGAGCCAGTGAAGTACCCTGAGGGCTGAAGATGGATGCACTTGATTCTGACTTGATGATGGAATTTAACACGGAAGTGAAGAAGGTTTCTCCCCTTCTTTCTGACTCACACACCTCAGTTTAGTGAGCTGCAAAAGATGAAAAGTGAGGGAGGCATCCTTTTTGGAAGGTTCTAGCGTTGTCACCACAGAGACAGGAGCTTGTCAGCCTCTGTTGGGAGCATCTGAGGAGCAGGATGCTATAGTTGTAAGGTTCCCCAGGAGCTTTAGGAAGTAGCCATGGGGATTTGGGGATGAGATTTTCAGAGATTACACTAGTGGGGCTGTAACTAAGATTGCCTGTTTCTTTGTTTTTTATTATCATTACCTTTGTTTACTTTTCATGCTAATGTGGTCTAAGGCAAATGTGGATTATTTAGAACATTCAGAAACGAGATGAAGTCATTAAAGCCCATTAAGATAGAGGAAAAAGGGTCTAACACCTTTAAACTTTAAGCTATTAGCAAATGCATCTATAATAATTGTGTGACTTTTGTCATCTCCTTCACTAGCTTTGAATACTAATAAGTGACACTGCGTTAATATTCAGATTAATTACTAGAGACTCTTCACATTAGATGAGCATCAGTGTCTTCACCTAGAAAGAGAAATACCTGGCTGCTTCTAAATGGCAGTTTCTTAATGTTCATCTGCCCAGGCATTTAACTACAGAGGTTTTCACAATGCTTATGTTTTAATTTTTCTTATTTTTAAAAATATCTTTATTGGAGTATAATTGCTTTACAATGGTGTGTTAGTTTCTGCTGTATAACAAAGTGAATCAGCTATATGTACACATATATCCCCATATCCCCTCCCTCTTGAGCCTCCCTCCCAGCCTCACTATACCATCCCATCTAGGTCGTTGTTAATAAACATTTTTTGAGCTTCTTTAAGTGTATGAGAATCAATTATTATACCAGTATAAACACTGAGTGACTTTTAACATTAAAAATAATTTAGTAAAGGGCTACTAGTATAAATATTGTCAGTTTCACACCACATGTAATTAACATATTTAAAAATCAATAATAACTGAAGTATAAAAAGTTACAAAGATATAGAAGTTGCTGCTTAGAGCTGTATTTAAATATTTTAATTACATAAGTAATTCTCAAATACTTGTTTGGGTCAAAAAATCATATAACACAGATTCAAATTTTATAACACATTTTCATCTCCACTCCTTTTATATAATCCTTATCTTAAAAAATTTTGTAGTATACTTTCAAACATTTTTCTACATAATCTTATATATTTATAATATGCTACTTATAATTATGCACATATGCATATATATTTACATGACCATGTATACACAAGTTTTTATATGTGTATGTATGGTTTTTAGCTGTTTCCTACATAAATGGGCTCATACCATAAAATAGAATATTGGAAACTTGATTTTTTTTTTTTTTTTTTCTTTTTTTGCGGTATGCGGGCCTCTCACTGCTGTGGCCTCTCCCATTGCGGAGCACAGGCTCCAGACGTGCAGGCTCAGCGGCCATGGCTCACGGGCCTTCCCGGACCGAGGCACGAACCCGTGTCCCCTGCATCGGCAGGCAGACTCTCAACCACTGCGCCACCAGGGAAGCCCAGGAACTTGGTTTTTAATCAACAGTATGTCTGGGATTCTTCCCGTATCAGCATATCTAGATCTAACTTATTCTTTTAAAGGGCTGCTTAGATTTTTATAGTATGGATAAACCATAGTAAATAAAGTAAAATAACTTTCAATAAAATTGAAGAAAGCAAATTGCTTTATTTTTGAGAGAATAAACTATATTTTTTTAGCCTAGAGTATGTGAGCTTCCAAGGGTTTCATATGTGAGAAGATGCCCTGTATTATCATCTGCATTTACATATAAGGAAACCATGTCCAGAGAGCATAAGAAACATACCGCAGGTCAAACAATAAATTGTGTGCCGATGTCCTGTATTTGACAGCCTCCCATTTATGTCAGCAATATGTGAATAAATTTGACTGAATTAAGGATGGTATAAAAGAAGAGGTTTTTTAGCTGAATATATAGTTGTGATGAAGCAGTATTTCTGATTAAGGAAAGACACATAAGTAGATACCTAATAGAGGGAGTTCCCTGGTCGCCTAGTGGTTAGGATTCTGGCCTTCCACTGCCAGAGCTCAGGTTGGATCCCTGGTGGGGGAACTGAGATCCCACAAGCCACGTGGAGCGGCCAAAAAAAAATACCTAATAGATATTATGGAATATAGGTTGTGATTGGTATTAAAATGAAATTGAATCATGCATGAATCCTTAAGTGACTATGACAACATGTTAGCAATTACCCAACATGTGCAGCAACGTTGCTTGGATAAATTGCCATTTTAGTGGCAAATATATATATATGTATATGTATACATACATATATATAAATCTATTTAAATGATCTGCATTCCTTTTGCAAAGGATCGAACCCAACAAATTTTTATTGAAAATTATAATGAATTCTTAATTCCCTATGATTAATGTCTAAAGACACACTTTAGAGCCATGAAGCCCCCCCAAAGGGGTAGGATATGCATATCCACAGTCCTTTCCCTTCCTGTCTGCTAAAAAGATTCTGAGTCTGCTAGGTTGGCTCCTGGTCCTTTGCTAAGCTTAATCGGGGTAATGGTTAGAAAAAAAGTAGATACCAGGAGTGGTAGATTAAATTGGAAAGGACAGCTTTATTTCTGGAATAGAAAAGTAATAAATTCATAAGGGAAGGAAAGAGAAGAAAGTTTTTAAATTCTTGGAGAAAAGATTGAAATTTTTGTGGGCAGCTTCTGTGTAAATGAGGTGGGAAGATGGGGAGGAGTTTTTGCTGTACATCATGAGTGGAATCTCTCTTTGCCATTTAGAAAAGATTTTAGTATAGATGGGTAAACTTTTTATGATTTTTCAAACACGAAATTAAAGTGATTAAAGAATAATTTGGAAAATAGATGAATTTGCCCAAAAGTATTTAGCATGCTGTATAAGGGTGTATTAAATTGAACAAAACATCTTGAATAAACAATCAAAAAGAAATAGCAAGAACAGAAACAGAAAGTATTGGAAAGAGAAATACAAATGCATGAGAAGCCATAAAATATAATAAATACCAGGCTGAGGAGTGTCAGTTGGGAGTAATGAATTTTTAAATACTTCAACATGAAGGAAAAGGGCACATGAAGAAAACTGAATTGTAAGAGAGTGAATCTTTGAGCAAGGTACAGGATAGATGTAACTGAAGAGAAATGGAAACCATATAAGAATGTATTACCATGGAACAGGCATGATTAATTAATAAAGGGTTAACTGTTTCCTGCAGGCATTATTAAATACTAACACTTTAAGATAACAGGGATGTAACTGAATTTCTGACCTAACCTAAATTATTAATTTACTAATATTTCCTGTGAGAAATATTAAATGTAAGGTAGAATTCAAAATATTATATGTGAAATGGGATTAGTAGTATATCCAAATGTATTTTTTTGTATTTTTTTTTAAATTTATTTATTTATTTTTGGCTGCGTTGGGTCTTTGTTGCTGCACGTGGGCTTTCTCTAGTTGCGGCGAGCGGGGGCTATTCTTTCTTGTGGTGCGCAGGCTTCTCATTGTGGTGGCTTCTCGTGTTGTGGAGCACAGGCTCTAGGTTCACGGGCTTCAGTAGTTGTGGCTTGTGGTCTCAGTAGTTGTGGCTCACGGGCTCTAGAGCACAGGCTCGGTAGTTGTGGTGCAGGGGCTTAGTTGCTCCGTGGCATGTGGGATCTTCCCAGACCAGGGCTCGAACCTATGTCCCCTGCGTTGGCGGGCGGGTTCTCAACCACTGCACCACCAGGGAAGCCCTATCCTAATGTATTTTTGAGTTAGATACTCCGAATATATCTGATTATAAGATGTTACAAAGATATTATAAGATGTTACAAATATCGGATTACAAATATCTAAATACAAGAGTGAATGATCAACATGATTCATAGTACTTCAGGAATTTATTTCCTGTAAACCTCAATGCCATGATATTGGTATATAGAAAAACTTTTGAAACTTAGATTCAGCAAAGTATATATTAATAAAAACCTTTTTCATAATAATTTAAATAAGATTATAGCTAACACTTATTGAACACTTACTATATTCCATGAATTTAATAAATTCAAAGTAAGATGCAGTATTAACTCATTTAATCCTCAAACAACTCTAAGTTTGTTACTGGCATTTTGGAGAAAACTGAGACATGCATAAGTTAAGTAACTTGCTAATGTTGCCCAACTTTTCACTGGTGGATACAACTTTTGAATCCTGGAAATCTGGTACAAGAACTTGTACTCTTAACCACTGCTTACCATTGCCCCACATAGCAATTCATCCAAGCTATTTTTTATTTATTTTTATTTTTTTTTATTTTTTGCGGTATGCGGGCCTCTCACTGTTGTGGCCTCTCCCGTTGCGGAGCACAGGCTCCAGACGCGCAGGCCTAGCGGCCATGGCTCACGGGCTTAGTTGGCATGTGGGATCTTCCCGGACCAGGGCACGAACCCGTGTCTCCTGCATCGGCAGGCGGATTCTCAACCACTGCGCCACCAGGGAAGCCCCCAAGCTATTTTTAAAAGCCACAACAAAGTTCATTTTTAAGGGAAAGCAATCACTCTTCAAAGGCACAACTTTTAAAATCAATTTGATGACTTTCAAGTGAAAGGCTTCCACCCACATAATTACTTCTGTGCTTTAAAAAGAATAAAGGGGCACTTATTGTCCATACACCACATAAAAAGGGCTGTTTGTCAGATCTACAACACCTTGTTCCAATCTAATAATTTGTCTTCCGTATATTCTTCATATGTATACATAGTGAATGAACTGAAAATTAAGCTTGCTTTAATTTTCAAGAGACACTGCCTGATAATCCGTAATATATTTCTTTTTTAATTGAAGTATAGTTAATTTACAATGTTGTGTTAGTTTCAAGTATACAGCAAAGCGATTCAGTTCCATATATATAAATGGAACTGAATATATATATATATATATATATATATATATATATATACACACACACACACATATATATATGTTAATCCCCAACTCGTAATTTATGTTCCCCACAACCCACGCTGCTGCCACTATCCCCTTTGGTAAGCATAAGTTTGTTTTCTATGTCTATGTGTTTGAGTTTTGTACATAGATTCATTTGTTCCATTTTTTTAGATTCCACATATAAGTGATATCATATATTTGCCTTTGTCTGACTTCACTTAATGTGGCAGTCTCTAGGTCCATCCATGCTGCTGCAAATGGCAATAATTCCTTTTTATGTCTGAGTAATATCCCATTGTGTGTATATGTGTGTGTGTATATATATATACACACACATATACATATATACACATATATACATGTATATATACATATATGTATATATATATACATATATATATATATACATATATATATATGGCACATCTTCTGTATCCATTCATCTGTTCATGGACATTTAGGTTGTTTCCATGCCTTGGCTATTGTAAATAGTGCAGCAGTGAACATTGAGGTCATTGAGCTGCATATATGTTTTTAAATTAGAGTTATCTCTGGATATATGCCCAGGAGTGGGATTGCTGGATCATACGGTAACTCTATTTTTAGTTTTTTAAGGAACCTTTATACTGTTTTCCACAGTGGCTGCACCAATTTACATTCCCACCAACAGTGTAGGAGGGTTCCTTTTTCTCCACACCCTCCCCAGCATATCCATAATATATTTCTTATAAGCCTCCGATTATTTCAAGCCTCAAAGTTAAGATTCTGTTAACTTGCAAGAGGTGAGAGAAACATATACAATTTATTTATTTATATAATTTATTTTATTTATATAATTTATTTACAAGAAATCACTTGACATATGAGTTATTATATGTTTGTACTGTTGACATTTGCTTCATGGATGATATTCTGCAGAAAGTTCTTCAGTTTCTGTTTGGTAAACTTTAGAAAGGATTTAAAGAGAAACAGTAAACTTTAAGAACCTTAGTATCCAATTCTTCCTAGATGTACATCTATTCTAACTTTACTTTCATAGCCTTCAATGTACAAAATGCAGATATATGGCTATTCTGATAAGAATGACCAGCAAAGAAGAAACTTCAGCAAAGAAGTTTCCTTTGCAGAAAGAAATAAGGAAACTGTGTATTTTTCATTTGCTTTTTTTTCTGTCTTTATTCTTACTATGACCCTTTAACTTGAATATAGCAATTTCAGAGCTCAAGGAAACCTGGAGTCTGTATTTATATTGTTGACTGTAGAGGTTATTTCCTTTGCTGGAGGATGGTGGGTAATGACAGACTGCACATAAGCAAACGGAAACCTGTAGATTTTTATTATAATGTTTGGAGGAAGATAAGTTTACTCAAAACAACTTCTATTATAGTCTCTTCGTTGGCTTGCTCTTGGTCTTCAAAGATAGGATCTTACTGATTAAAATAGCTTTCCAAATCTCTTTGGCTGCTTCAAAGTCATATAAACCTGAAACATTATATCAATATACTAACTAGAAAGGACCTTCAAGATTCTTCAAATTTGAGATTATATCTCTTTTGGCAGTCCCAGACCCTTCTGAGATCTGATGAAATTTATGCACGTTCTCCTTAGAAGAAGGTATATTTAACTATAACTGTAACATTTGCATGCTTGGCAGGAATTCAGGACTCTGCAGGTGCCCCACAAGGCCCACTAATATCAGATTCACAACTTCTAGTCTGGCCCAGTGCCACTGTTTGTTACACACATAATAAAAATGATTTGACAAGATGAAGATGATGACATGGGGATATGTGCTCAGCTGCGTGTATTTATCTCTCTATTTGCATATGCATGTGCAGTGGTATATTTGCTTTTTGTAATATATGTTAAGCTGAGTTTAAGAAATCCAATCTCTGCCTTCACTTACACGTGGTCTTTTCTTCTCTTCATGTGTCACTTATAAGAGAACTCTTATTGCATTTAAGGTCCATCAGAATGATCTCGTATGTTTTGGGGAATGCCATTTGACTCATTATAGTTCTTGTTATTGATCATATGTTAGGCAAGTGGTATTATATATATGATTTCTTTTGATTTCACCAAAATTCTGTGAAGTAGGTAGAAGGGTACTTATTACCAATGACGAACTGGAGACCCACAGAAGTTAACATTCCAGACTTCACACAGCTTAGTTAGTGGTGGAGTTCTTGCTTGGCCTGTATTCTCACTGCTTAAGGCTTGTAAGGAGGACTCAGTTACCCAGAGTAAATCAGAACAAACAAATAAAAGTTCTTAAAGACCTCTTGGACTTTGTGATTTAATGAAATAGAAAATATATGAACACAAATAGCAGAGATACAAAATAGAAGGTACATACATAGAGTGAAGAGAAATATATATAAATTTTTAAGGGTATTCACAGGGAGCTGATTATCCAGCCATTTATCAATTTGTGGTGTCTTAATACCCTAATATGATGAGGCTGATTATAAATGTCTCATGTGACAGACTGTCTCATTATTGTAATACTCATGTATGCAAATTTATGCTGTCTTACTTAATGAGCATTCAGTCCTTCATCTCTTCAATATTTATGGAGTACCAGAAAATTGTGTTATACACTTAAGGTGTAATGGTTAAAAACAAAAACAAATGTTGTCTCTGTCCCAATATACATGCAAGTGGGAAAGACAGACAGCAATGGAAAGGCAAATATATAAACTGGTTACTAATACTAGTGAATGCAAGGAAAGCAATGGGAATGTCTGTTAGAGCAGACTGGATGGGATCCTAGCTCAGGTGGGATGGTGAGGGAAGACCTCTCTGTGAATGGGGCATTGCTGCTGAGCTGTAAGCATAGAGAAGCACTTACCTAGGATAAGAGCAAAGAAAGAGCATGGTAGACTGAGGGAACAACATGTTCAAATCACCCAAGACCAGAGAATGCTTAGCATCTTCAAAGAACTGAAGACAATGATTAGTAATAGGAGTGTAACATACTTTGAAACAGGCAGGGGTCAGGAGATGCAGACTCCTGCACAAGGGAAGAAAATAAGGATTTTTTCCTGGGTGTTTTGGGAAAACACTACGGGGATTAAGGAGGGAAATGACATAACTGAGTTGCTTTGGGGATGATTGTTTCCGCTCTTCTGTGGAGCATGGACTGGAGAGGGGCAAGAATGGAGGAGGAGGGACCAGTGAAGAGGCTTGGGGAAATTAAAAATTCTCTTTCAGTATTCAGAGTTCACTTGAATGATGGCCTGTCTCTGATATTATGAAGAGTACATTGTACTTTTTTTTAAAAAGTTTTTATGTATAGTCAATAGTACTGTGTGTGTATGTGTATATATACACATATATAATCAATTCTCTGGTACCAATTACCTCATACTAGGTAAATGTTGAATATTATATATATATATATATATATATATATATACACACACACACACACACGGTAGCCATATTTGTTTCATTGTTATATAAAAGAGAAAATTTATCTAAAAATAATTTATCGCAGGAAGAGATTTGATAGCAGTCCATTCTTTGTAGCATTTGGCTATCCAAATAAAAATTTATTATTAATAAATAGTGATCCTTATTTACCTATGTGTACTGCTATGCAACTTTGCTTTCACTGGAACACTTGATAGAGGTGTGACAGTCTACAGAGCAGAATGATTACTGGCTGTCAGACCTTCATTCAACCAGTGGGAAAAGGAGATATATTATCTTATTGTCTAGATTTTCATGTGGACATGAACAATCTGAAAACAGAATTGTATTAATTTGTGTCTTAGGAAAACTCTAATGCAGTTAGTTTCCAATTCCATTTTTCCTTATGAGTCCAGACTTCTAATTGTGATTCTTTTTTTGAACAGGGATAATACAATTATTTTTTCCTTGTACATATGAGAAAAATACTTGCACTTGTGACTTCAGTAGAAAGCAATATTCTCTCCATGACTCAGAAGTCAAGGGGTTTTTTTTTTTGTTTTTTTTTTTTTGCGGTACGCGGGCCTCTCACTATCGTGGCCTCTCCCGTTGCAGAGCACAGGCTCCGGACGCGCAGGCTCATGGCCATGGCTCACGGGCCCAGCCGCTCCACGGCATGTGGGATCTTCCCGGACCAGGGCACGAACCCGTGTCCCCTGCATCGGCAGGCGGATTCTCAACCACTGCGCCACCAGGGAAGCCCCAGTCAAGGGTTTTTATAGAGCTAGGACCCCTCACTAGACCTGCCTTAAACACTTTAGTAGTCTTAAGATGTGTGATTCTATTTCTTCTCATAGCACATGGAGAGGATTAATGTTGGTATTATTTTCCAGTTAATTCAGTTACTTTCTACTAGTGAAAATAATAACAGGATTTCCTATTGCTAAGTCAAGTGCCCCAACCATTACCCTTGATTGGCATTGTAGACAAAACTTCTTGTGAATGAAATAAAAACATTCCCAATTCATTTCTACCTATACACTCTGACAGACTGTTTTACATGGAATTTTAGTTTAGTTTCTAGTTCTCTGACTTCAGTAGCAGTTTAATGAGTAATTAAAGCTAATAGCTTTCATCAAATTCCAGATTTTAATTATCACTTACTGTGATATGAGTTACGTGTCATTTTATGCCATATTTGTTTTTAGATTTAATCTACTCATGTTTGCAAAATTTCTTTTCCATGGTGCAAAATTCAATTTATTAAATTGAAAATATTAAAAATAGTGGTTTGAAGATTTTAGTTTTAAAAACACTCTACAGGTTAAACAAATAAACATACCCTAAACCCCAAAATAAAACAGTATTTATAGTTTAAAACCCAGTGGTACTATTATTCACTAAGAAAGGTCCTTCAAACAGGAAAATTGATAGAATTCACTTCCCTCTTTTTGAAACATGGACGTTTAAGTTACAAGAAAAATAATTCAAGGTCCAGGTCTGTAGATGTTACTATGAGCAATGTAGTAGTCTGCTACAGTAGACTATGTGGACCATTTTTAAAAAGTTTGGAATCTTTAATGGTGAAATAATACTCAGTGGTAGGGACTTAGAAAATATGTGTTGATTTTTATTTTTAAAGGCATTTGAGGAGTTAAGAACCTTAGCCATGATACGGATCCTTGAAAGATTCTGAATCTTGTGAAGTTTTAGATCTTAATTCCAATTACCATATAGAATGACTTTAGCATTCTGATATTTTGAAGGGCTAGGATAATAAATCAGTTTCAGGGTAGACATGTACAAGGCTTAATTTATGAAACTTTAAAGTATTTAACATTAACTTTGTTCTCAAAATCCAAAGTCATCTAGGGAATGTAATAAACTATGCAATAATAAAGATCTGATATTATTTTTGACATGAAATTCAACAGATTCATAAGTACAAGGATCAATAATTTAAAATAAAATTCTTGTTAACAGTATTAATTGAACGAACATTCACAGTATTTAGTGCCTCATATTTGCTTGGAACAGGAGTTTAAAAAATTAAAATAATATAGGCTTTGCCTTCAAGGGAAAGAGGAGAGGGTTATATAAATTGACATTTATAGTTGAGTGGCATAAATACTAAAATAGAGAGGATTAAGGAATTCTAGAAAAGAAACTTATCAAACTGAAGTGTTAAAGAAGGCCTCCCTGAGATAATTCATGAACTGTGTTTGATATAAGAGTTGGGATTAGTTATGTGGATGAGAGTTGAGGAAGTGCATGCAAGACAGGTGGCAATCGTTCAGTTAGTAAGATATAACCACAAAATGATCATAGTCTAAATGGAAGGACCAGTGAAGGTAAAGTGGAAGGGGTGCACATGACAGATAGTAAATGGATAGAACATACAGGATTTGATGAGAAAATTGAAATGAGAGAGCTGATTGAAAGGAAGGCATCTGGAATGATTCAACTTGAGGCTACAACATTAACTAAAATGAAGGTGCTAGTAAGGGTGAATTCACCTTTGACCACATTATGTACTTTGCAGTAGAGGTAATTAGTGTAAGGAGAATAAATTTGAGAACAGTCAAGAAATTGTGGAATTTGTTGAGCAGTCAAGAAATTTTCTACCTTAAAAATAGGAAATAGAGAGATTAGAATATTCTGCCTATTTGTAATTATTCCTGTTGAGTTTTAGGAAGAATTTTGGATAAAGGACTTAAGATGTCATCAAGGTCATCCTTTTACCTAAGTCAAAATTGTTGTTGTTGTTGTGCCTTTTTTTTTTTTTTTTTTAATGGAATTCACTCATAGAACTAAATTGATTGTTGTTTAGGCAGGGTAGAGTGTGCTTTGGTTAACTAAAGTGGACAAAAGCAAGAATCTTTATTATGTTCCTAAGAATGAGTCATTCCTTCAGTGAGTTCATTCATTGTTAGTCTTCCAAAAACAAATTTAACAAGCCAGATTTATGGCTTAGGTACTTTTCTAGCTAGACAGTCTTTAACTGGCTATGATAAATGTGAATTAAGAAAGGAAAAATGTAATTGTGATGTTGAAACTTGTTCCTAGGGTTTTTGTCCAAATTTACTTTATATTTTCTATACAAAGTGGAAAATTATACAAAATATTTTGAATTGACCCAGAAATTTTATTAACAGTTTCTTTTTCCATATTTCTTAGCCTATACCAATGCTAAGTGATATTTAGAAATATCTGCCGGTGTAGTGGGCCAGTTTTAATCACAACCTGATTTATGGTAATCTATGTCAAAATATACTGTACAGTTGTGCAACTCTAAATTCTATTTATTTGTCTATATTACACATGATAGATTGATTTCTTTAAACTTTTTAATTTCAAATTTGAATTTGAAAATTGCTGGTAATTTTTTAAAAGAATGATCAAAATTGTTCTGCTAATCCAAACTAAGATTATCACATTAAGGCAGTTAAAACATATGAGTAGATTACATTTACATAGTGTATTATATAATACACAATTTATGCATATAAGCAATAGCTTTTAGTTTCTTTCAAAACAATCTCTGTCCTATTAAAGTATAATTAAATAAAGTCATTCAACTATGAAAAGTAAAAATCTAACAAAACTTCTATCCAATTCGACATATATTTGCAAACAGTTAAATTACATGATAGGATAAATTGTATTAGATCTTTTAGAATCTATTTGTCTTAATAAAACATAGCCAAACTTAGCTGTTTCTATATTAAATACTACAATATGAGTAGTTATTAATTGAATTTCTATACACTTCTGATTAATTCAAATAATGGTACTAACTGATTCCATAACTTCTGTGACTTATTATTCAAGGACTTAACAAAGCTCACAAGTCTAAAGGGCCGATATTTGAATAAGCTGTCTTTTATTATGTCTACATTTAATCAAATTTAGGCATAATATATTTTTATTCTGAAGTCATCTGCTTTTTATTATAGTGAGTCCTTCGTTTCTAGGTCTTCTCTTTTTAGTTATAACTGATTCTACTATGAGAGGAAGTTTGTTTTGGAATAGTCATGGAAGAAAATAAATAGTCTCTAACTTCATCTTAATAATTACTTTTTTGTTTGTTTTATACATTGCCATGAATGTTTAAAATATTTTTCTGTGTTGAATAGTACCTTTTAATAGTCCCCTCTATGAATTCTATCTTTTAATAACTGCAACAGTAAAAGAGGTAATTGGCGTAGCAACATTACACGATATAATCATTAAACCAAATTTAATATTAGAAACTTAAAAAACTTTTTGGGGCATGTGCGAAGCATTTTTATTATTTTTATTGCAGCATTTTCTTATGAGAAAGCTGTCGTCATCATAACTGGATGCAAACAATGTTCTTTCACAAAAACTTAGAAAGGTAGAAAGTATGAGGTAATATCCTTTGCCTTACATGTGCCAACATTATGAGTTAATACTTAGATATTTTTCAAATTCTGGCAGCTATTTAGATTACACATGTTCCTCAGAATGAGTGTATTTTAGGTTTCTTTATTTAAAAATAAAAGAGTAATATAAAAATTGAGATTAAAATTTTATATGACAACATTTTTGCTATTTCCTTATGGCTTGTTAAGATGCAAATGCTATAAGATTATTTACACTTACGATAAATATGAAAGAATAACAGACTATTACATTATTTTCAAACTTCTGAATTGAGATTTGTTTCTTCCAACTATATTTTAATTTCAAAAATTCCCTTTTTCTCTCGTAGGGCAAATTTTACTCTATTCTCATTTTAAACTGTCTATCATCTATCACAGGCCTCTAGAATTAAAATGAGTGGATAATCTGCCAACACTTTATTTCAATTTCATCTAGTTTTTGTATATTAGAGTATTATAAGGATTTAACTCATTTAGGCAAAGCATTACTTATCTATGTATCACATTAAAGTGATTTTCCCTACCTGTAAAACAAATGCAGTATTGATTAAGTGGCTACCTGTGAGACATATGTGACTTCATAACTACTAGGACATGTCTTGGACATTGCATTATCCCCTAGTATTTTTTGAACAACATCTTAAAGCTTGGCAAGTTACTGATATCCTATTGTTCAAATTCTCACTTCAGTGAAAGTTGTAGTGAGTATGGCAAATACAAACTAAACAACAAAGGGCTGTCATACAACACAGGGTTTTTAAAACTTTCCTCATGTTTTGGTCCTTTTGGATGAAAGGAGCTGTATATTCTTCCAATGTCTATTAATTTATCTTTTTTATTCATTTTTTTGAGTTCTGTATAAAATATGTCTCAACTCTTGTTAGAGACTAAGGGCAGGGTAGTGGCATCCTATCTGTCTATCTATCTATCTCATCTGCTATCCATATATATCTATCATTACATGTTGATACACATTCATGTATAAATTTTAATATAAGTATTTTAAAATTTAGATCTAACTCTGGTGATTTGAATAGTGATTAGGTACATAATATATATAAGTGAGGTGAATATAGAACATTGCATAAGTGAGAAAATGTTAAATCCAATTTATAGGTTTTAACATGATATAAAATGAATATAACTATCATGGAAATTATTAAGAATTTAACTAATGATGACTATTAAATGTAGATCAGTCATGTTCTTTCAGCATAATAGATTTTACACATTCATCTGAGATATTAAAAACACAGGTTTATATGGCAAATTCACTTATAGAAAAAGGCCACTAATTAGAAATTCCCTGGTAAGTTTTAGCATTTCGTGGTTCTCTATCCTGTGACATTTTCCTCTTGTTTTTTAGAAATAGAACCCTAATTTTTAGCTGGGCTTAATGTTACCTATTTTAAAGCCTGCATTTCCTATCTCCCTTATAATTTATGTACTATTTACTCAACATTTACATACATCTGAAATTTTCCAATAAAATTTTTAAAATATTAACTGTCAAAACTGGATAAACTTCTAAAGAGTACTCATGTAAATTAAAGAATAAATGACCAAGGCATCTAGCATATGTGAATTAAAATTTTTTATTATTTTTTAAGATGCTAGCTATGAGAAACAAACCTTTAGTTGACTATCATTCGCATAATAATTCTTAAAATGAAATTTATTTTTATGCATATCATCAATAGATTTATATCCTAATATATATTCCAGTTCATATTCTTCTGTAATAATGTGACACCATTCACTTGAAGTTATCTTTTCTGTGTGAACTAATATAACAATACACTGAAGCTCTGCAATTGGATAAATACTTAACCACCCAAGTGCTTAACTACATGGATAAAGCTTTCTTTGTAATGCTGTAAATAGGTGAGTTTATCTAGTTGTTTATGGGTTTAATGAAATTACACTCTGCAGATTATAGCATGTATCCTTGTTCTTCCATTAAGGATTTATAAATTGGTATTTTCCCCTATAAATACAAGGGAAAATGTTAAGATAGCTCTCCTATTATTCTGAGGGTAGAAAAATCAGAGAGATGGTATATATCTTTGGTGTTCAGAAAGAAATTCACCCACAGCTTACAGTAACATTTAATGATCACTGAGAGCACACTCTGTTGCAGCTGTTCCAGAGAACTGTGAGCCCAAGGGCTGACATAAAAATAAAAGAAATCAAATAGTTTTGTGTGAGAGTTTTTTATCTTAAAACTCAAAAAGAGTAGAACACAGGAATATGAGTAAAATGTCAGGCATATCAGAAATCATGTGGAATTTGTAGTGGAACCAAATAAAACTCTATCTAGTAGCAAATGTAAGTAAAATCAGTCAATAATATTTATATTATTAAGTATTAATAAAAATTACTATTTTTACTTTGTCTCTAAATGGTACATATATTTAAGATATCATAGTCCATCGAATACAATGCTAGATCTGATCTTTGGTTTGATTGTTTCTTGTAAGCAAGTGATAAAACTGTGATCTGTTTCTATCCAAAGAAAAATTTAAGATATTGCATCCCTGGGGCCACTCTCCTCCAACTAGGAATAGGAGGGAAGGTGTGTACTGTTACTTCTAGCTTTTTAGCAAGGCTGTCTTTTAGGGTAAAAACAAACCTACAACGAATCAGACTTATTAAACAAATGCACATTTCGAAGAGAAGTGAAATAGTAACCTATTCTGAAGCCAGCAACTAAAATGAAATACCAAGTGGAAAAGTGTTTTATTTCTCAGCAAAAGCTACTGTTTCCTCATTTCTGTTTATTGTTCCCTGCATCAGTTGGCTTTTGCTGTGGATCAAACCACTCTAAAACATAATGACTTAAAACAGTCCAGTTTCTTTTGTTCACAGTTTTGTGGGTGGAAGGAGCAGGATCTCTCCTGGGCTCTATCATGGGTCTGTGGCTAGCTGCCAGGTTGGCTGGCCATGGATGATCTAGAATGGCCTCACACATATCTGGCTATTGGCAGATGGTTGGCTAATGGGCTGTTGGCTGAGGCTCCTCACTTCTCTACATGGCCTCTCATTCTCCAGCAGGTTAGCACAGACTTGTTCACTTGGTCTAAGGTTTCCAAGCACAGCATGAGAGAGGAAGTCTCAGTAGGCAAACTCTGTTGAAGTCTCCACTTGTATAGTGTTTACACTTATCTCATTGGCTAAAGAGAATCACATGACGCAACACAGGTTTATGTGGTTGAGGATTACCCAGTGATGCAGATGCAACGAAGGGAATTAATTACTGACATTTCGCTAGCAATCTCCCTCACTCTTTTTTTTTTTAACTTCTATTTTTTTTTCTTCCCTCCTTTTTTTTTTTTTTTTTTCAGAGTATGGATCTCCTTCTTATTGTATGTATTATGGTCTCTCTTTCATTTGGAGACTCTCTTTTATTTCTTTCCCATGGGAGAGATTCCTCTCCCATATCCATATCCTTTCCATTTTCTTTTATTCTTTCTCTCTTTTCCTAAGGGTGAAAAATTAAATTTTATCTTCCCACTTTTATTAAGTAAAGGTTTTTGACTAATATCAAATTAGAAAAATAGGATTATATCCTTTTCTATAGCTTAGTTCTTAAATCCTAAATAGTGCTGGGAACAAACTTGAGATCTCTTTCAGGCAGAACAAGGCCTGAATGTTGAAAATTCTACATTGAATAATGCAAGTCCCTAAGGATTTGGTTTGCATTTCTATTTAGTAAAGAAGTGGGAAGAGGAGTCAAGGTTAATATTTGAAGATCAAGTTGTAGTCCTAGTATTTACATATAAAAACGAGCATCGATCAGAGGCAGGAGAACTTGTAGCTCTAAAATTTACAGTCATACCCCATTTTTAAAACCTATTTAAAACCTTACAATTGCTTTTTAAAAAATGGCTTCCAGGAGCCAGTAATGAAACTGATTAGAGCTATTTTTTATTATGTTTTTCACCTTTCACATTTCCCTTTTTAAAATTTTTTTATTTTTTACAGCTTTATTGAAAAATAATTGACATACACCGCTGAATAAGTTTAAGGTATGCAGCATGATGGTTTGATTTACATATATTATAAAATGATTATCACAATAAGTTTAGTTCTCATCCATCACCTCATATAAGAGCTATTTAAAAAATTATCAGGGCTTCCCTGGTGGTGCAGTGGTTGAGAGTCCGCCTGCCGATGCGGGGGACACGGGTTCGTGCCCCGGTCCAGGAGGATCCCACATGGCGCGGAGCGGCTGGGCCCGTGAGCCACGGCCGCTGAGCCTGCGCGTCCGGAGGCTGTGCTCCGCAATGGGAGAGGCCACAACAGTGAGGGGCCCACGTACCACAAAAACAAAAAAACAAACAAACAAAAAAAACAAGTAAATGGCTTGCGAAAAGAAAAGGGAGGGGGAACCATTATAGTTGAAAAGAAACTTAACATACATAGCAACCAAGTGTAATGGGTAGACATTGCTAGGATCCTAATTCAAACACATCACTGTAAGAAGACATTAAAAAAAATAAAAAATAAAAATTATCTTATTTTATAAAATGCTAAAGGAAACAGTATTACACAAGATTAAAATATTTTTCTGATAAAAATAAGAACCCAAGAAGAGTGGAGTATCTGATATATAATAAAACAGCTATTTTTATTATTACCTCCACAATTTAAAAGGATAACATTAATGTATACATTTCTTTATTTATGATGAACTAGTTACTCAAAGAAGAAAGATAAGAAAGCTAAAACAATAGATGTTAAATAAGTTGCACTCCCTAATTTTGAAGGTTATATTTAATTACAGAGGTCACAGAAAATTACAAATATATGCATATTATTTATGCTTAAGTCAAAATATCTTTATTGTCCTCTTATTTTTATAACTGATCAGACAATTTCAGAATGGTGATAGCAACCAACTAGACTTCCCCCCTTCCTTCCAGAATGTTGATTTTTGCCAGAAAATATCAATTTTTCCTGTGACAAAATTTGTCTTAAGACAAATTAAACATTTGTGTATGTGTCTGTACACTTTGTGTTATGAATTTTAATTATGTTAAATATGGTAGTCTGTAAAAGTATGAATTTGACTAAGGATAGCTAAAAAAAATGCTTGAAGAATGAATAAACATTGACAATGACATTCTTCTTCAATGTAAGAGTCTTATAGAAACCAATTCTGAGCAGTCCCTACAATTTTAAAAACAATTCTAAAAATAAAATAGCTAACATTTATTGAGTGTCTATTTTGTACTCAGGATGTATCATCCCTAGTTGTCACAATATTGCCTGTATTCCTCTAAAAATAAGGTTGTTGAGAGCTAGAAATCAACTTGCCTTGTATCAAATAACTATAAAGTGTTGGAACCAAAATTAGAAGAGTCCAGAGTTAATGTTCCAAAATTTTTCTCTATCTGATAGTTTCTTACAGAGCTCAGTTTTGGCTGCTTGACACTCAAAAGTCAATAATCAAAAGGCAAGTGTCAGTAGAAAGGAAAGATGCTTTAATCAGAAAAGCCAGCAATCTGGAGAGAAGGTGGACTCATGTCCTGAGACCAACTCTGAAGATTCTGCTCAGTTTTTAAAGGGAAAAAGGGGGAAAGAATCTCTGTGAATCATCAAGGCAGAAGGTTGGGTTCTGCATCTTTCTCCATTGCCTGCAGACTAGCTGACTCCCTTCAGATGTTACCTTCCCCGTGTGATCTGCCTGCAAGATTGGTAAGGGAGCTGTTGGGGGTAAAGAGCTAGTCATTGTTTAACTATTTAATTCTTCACTCTTACTTCTTTTAACCTAGGAAAAGAATCAACAGGTTAGATAAGGCATGGTGTGCATTTGGGAATGCACAAAGTCAGGAATTAGGATAAATTGCCTAGTGATCTTATTAGGTTCTTTGAAGGTTAAAGGGTGACAGAAATGGGCAAACACAAAAAGGACTAAAGAGCTGCTTTCAAGTTTATTTCTTTGATAGAGAATTAAGATTGTCATAAATAAATTTTTTAGGCAAAGATTATAAGTATGAAGTTGTCAATATGCTGGAAAACCAAAATAGCATATAAATAGACATTGACAGAGTGAAGGGGAAAAAAAGTTGTTCTTCAAAACATGCTAGAATTTAGAAAAGCTAACTATGTTGGGGAAAATAATCACCACTAACAACACAGACTGGGGGACAGCCGTTAAGGTATAATGCTATGAGAATGTCTTGGACCTGCAGGCTAAAATCAAACTCTCTGCTCTTGAAGGGAGAAAAAGCCAGTGTACCACAGTAGGTCATGTTACAACTTGTATAATATGATGAGCCCAAGGGTTAATATGTCTGATGTAGACTGAAATAGTAACCCCACATATGAAATAGAATTTTAAAAAACATGAGAAAGGCCAGAGAAGAATCAATCATTGATTTTAAGGTTGCAAATGTAGCATATGAGAAAAGGTGAAATGAGTTAGGTGTTTTTAGAACAAAAGAATGAAAACTTTGGGTAAGTAAGGAAGGAAGCGTATAAATCAAATACAACTTTAAGATGTGTTCAAAATACTGAATCATGGTAAGATTTAAAGTTCTCAGAAAAAGCTTTTTAAAAGAAATAAGTTAATGTGGAGAAGCTATGGGGGGGGGCAAAAGGAGTAACTTCTTTACTGTCAATATGATAAAATGCCAGAATTCCAAAGATCTCATAAAATTTCCACCCCTGGAAAGTGAGAAAAACATTGACAGCTGTTTGTTCTGTTTCAATATCCTGTAGCCTTGAGGCAAGGAAGCTGAAGCAGAAACACTCTCAAGTCTCTTCCACAAAACCAGTATTAAAGTTTGACTATCAAGTATATATTCTGGACATCCATACACAAATTGGCAATGAATCACAAAACACATTAAACCTTCATGCATTTACTATCTATTCCCAGGAAGTATTTTTGAGTTCACAATAATTTCAAAGCTTATCATTATTATTTTTTAAATTATATTTATTGTTTTTTATAAACCACAAAATTTTCATCCTTCTATTCCATCATTCCTGCAAACATATATTAAACAACAAATATGAGCTGGAGGGACATCCCTGGTGGTCCAGCAGTTAAGACTCTGCACTTCCACTGCAGAGGGCATGAGTTAGATCCTTGGTCAGGGAACTAAGATCCCGCATGTTGCGTGGTACGGCCCAAAAGAACGGAAAACAAAAAATAACCAAATATGAGCTAGATTTTGAGTCAGGTGCTAAAGTTACAGCAGTTAAAAAGACAGTTTCCCACTTTCATGGAGCTGATGGTTATTTGGAAGAAAGATTTGCATAAATGAATAACAATTGTAATACAACAACAATGCCTATGGAACAAAAATATTTACTAAAGATATTTTAGTAAAAATGGGAGTGATATATTGGTGGAAAATTTTTAAAAATATGCTAATGAAGTGTAGTGTAGAGAACAGTGATCCAGAAAGACCTCAACATGGCATTCTAGGAATGCAGTTTTGTGAATGCAATTTTTTCTGTAACACTTGAGGCTTTTTTAAAAAACTCCTTACAATATAATTTTCCCCCAGAATACAAGTTCATTTTATTTTATTTATTTATTTTATAAATTTATTTATTTGTTTGTTTCTATTTTTGGCTGTGTTGGGTCTTCATTGCTGTGCGCGGACTTTCTCTAGTTGCAGCAAGTGGGGGGTTATAACTCTTCGTTGCGGTGTGCAGACTTCTCACTGTTGTGTCTTCTCTTGTTGCAGAGTACGGGCTCTAGGCGCATGGGCTTCAGTAGTTGTGGCACATGGGTTTCAGTAGTTGTGGCACATGGACTCAGTAGTTGTGGCTTGTGGGCCCTAGAACGCAGGCTCAGTAGTTGTGGCGCATGGGCTTAGTTGTTCCACGGCATGTGGGATCTTCCCAGGCCAGGGCTCGAACCCGTGTCCCCTGCATGGGCAGGTGGATTCTTAACCACTGTGCCACCAGGGAAGCCCACAAGTTCATTTTAAAAAGTGGCTTTATTTGCAAAATATATTTTGAGAGGCTATATTAAGCAATGGCTTTTTAGAGAAACAGAGTTCATTGCCCACTAAGAGATTTTAATTCTGTATTTTATTATATTTCCAAAATTGTCCTCCATGTAGAATTATAGGAAGTTTGATGGCTCTTGTTTGGCACTGTTTTCTTACATGATAGGTTGGACTGGTTGAAAAATGAAGGGATAAATGGTCGATCTAGTTGAATTGTTGTCATCTTAAATTTAAAATTGATTGATTGTATTTCTTTTTTGGTGAGTTGATTTTTAGGCACAATTCCAGACAGATAGCGAGGAGTTGATTAACAGCTTTGAATCCTATGGGCGAGAAGAATAATATGAAAAGTTGTGTTTAGCTTAGATACAAGAAGGCTAAATGGGGTTGGGAGAATCATTTTAAACAGTTATGTATTGATATTTTCATACAATTCAAGTACTGAGGAACAATTAAACAAAGAATCCATTGAAGTTATCAGGAAGCAGGTAGAATAAAGGTAGACTGACATATTTGAATTAAAGAGATAAAGCAGCAGTTCTTTAGTTTCTGATTAAGTAGGTCTGGGTTAAAACCCTAATTCCCAGGTACTTCTACCGCCTGAGGTCTGGGCACCACACTATGAGACTCACTGGCTTAGAGTATGTCTGGTTAAGAGCCTTTGAGTAAAAAAGTCATCAACAATAAAAACAAAAATAGTAACAGTAGTGGCAGAGGCAAAGCAATGGCAAAAGAAGAAGCTGTGGGCAAAGTGTGCTAGGGATTTGTTTCATTGTATGCTTTGTTACAGCTCATTTATAGAAAAGTTGATGTTCCCACAGTCCTGCTGCCTTTAAATTATCATGTCCTATTACAAGTGATAATCATGACACTGTAAGCTCCATGAAGACAGGGACTTTGACTGTCTTTTTCATCACTGTGTTTGTTACACTGTCCCTGACTGCACAGTTTATTCAACCCACGGGCTGTGTAAGGACCATATTCTGACTCTCAGGAATCTGAACTGAGACACACAGAGGCTGCCCACGGTGGACACTGGAGCTAAGAAGTGAACTGATTCCACCGAAATCATGAGTAAGTGGAAACCAAAGTAAACAGGGAATACAGTAGGTAGAGAGGAGAGAGCTGGAGAAGATGTAGCCCCATTCTTGAAAGCAGCTAGTCTGCTTCAAATGATTTTCCTGTGCCACTGAAATTTGCTCTATTTTGTTTCCTCTTTTTAGATTCTTAAATATTTCCCAATATCTATAGACTAACTCTCCCCTCTCTCCCCTTTTTGAAGATAGATTGGATATGTCTTTGCTCCATGCCACCAAAAAGCTCATGCTAGGACCAAAAGACTCATTTCCCTGGCATTAGTTGCAAACGTTATAATAACCACTTCTAAAGGTTGCAGAAGGCAGTTTTGTCAGCTGAAACCAAATTCCCTTTGCTACAGACAAATGAGGTTTTCTAAGGAAGATTCTGCTTTAACTGTCGATATCTGCCAATCTTAAGGGAGAGCGGGGGCAGAATGTGCCTTTCTGAGATAGTGCTTGTGCTATCATAGTCATTTTATACATTCAGCTGAAAAAGGAGATTCCACTCTGGCTACCACTGCCTCTAGTCCTGGATGTGAACCTGGGATTCTGAGTGCTTCTTGGCAGGAGCCAAAGCCAGGTGGGAAAATATGCAGACACCCCCATTCTCAACTGCATTGAGGAAAAGGAGTTTATAGTCAGTATTTGGAAAAAGTAAGTCCTTTTTTCAATTTCAAACTCTCAACCAAAACAAAGAAACAAAAACCTGAAAGTAAATGTAATCAGCAATCATTTTCCAAGATAGAGTTTTCAATTTTAAGGTTAAGAAAACTCTGTCGTTCTAGATTGTTCCTTTTTAAATGTGCTTTTCGAATAATTTCTTTTCAAAGATTTTCATTTAAAGTATGCACATTCAATAACTAAAATGCTGAATGTCATACTTATGAATTATGAATACAATGCTTGGTAGCCTTTGGCATTTTCCATACTATGTATATAGGAGTCCAGTATCAGCCATGGATGAAATGCTTCCTCCTGACCCAGGGCTCAAAGTCAATAAGGAGTTTAGTGGTGATTTCATGCGTGTTTTTCTTTCAGGAAGAGTTCTGTGACTAAAGACTGTTTGAAAACGCAGTGCTTAGATATTAATTAGTATGCTTCCCCACTTATATAAGCTAAAAAGTCTAATATTTTCAATTTTATTAACTATAAATCAGTGATGCTATATATACCAGCATGGGGGGTATCTGAAAATATCATTTTCGTTAACATATTGATGAAGTACTTACCCCCAGTAAATAGATTAACTTTTAAAATCAGTTTGTTATAATTCAGCTACAGGTAGATTGACACACATTTTCTAGAGTGAGTTGAAAATGCTATCAGCTAGTTACTGTGAGAGCTCATATGCTTAAAAAAAGCAGCTTAATTCAAAGCGTCAATTGATTCTTTCAGGAACAGGGCATTAAGGACAAAGTTGCCTGCCAGAGGTAAGAATATTATCAGGGAAGGAGAGGCAGGCAAAATTGAAAAACAGGGAAGAGAAAACTGCAGTATTTGCAGAAACCTGAAAATTCTACCATGCAATTATTTTAGAAGCTCAACAGAGAGGTAGGCAGTCAAAATTTTAAGGGAATCAAGAGAAGAACCCCATGGGAAATATTTTATCATAAATGAAGTATAGAGAAATGAAAATTTTTTCCTTTGAATAAACTCCTAGTTTATTTTGTGGAAGATTAAAGCTCAGTTAAAATGAATTGTTATTTTGGAGATCAAGGTGAGTTTTCACATCTGTCATGTTGAAAAAGTAGGGCTCTCAATTTATTCTGTATTTTCACACTGGCAACTTTGTACAAAGTTTGGTAAATAAAGATTCCTTGTTGGTTTTGTTAATTCTTTGAAAACAGCTGTACTTTCTTAGCACAATTAATGGATGCACTAAAATTCCCATATTGTATATTATAATTTCTTTAGGATTTCTAGATTAGGAAACTCTAAAAACTTAACTCATAGTTTATCATGTGTCTTTATTCCATTTTTTAAAAAACTGTGCTTTGGGGCTTCCTTGGTGGTGCAGTCATTGAGAATCTGCCTGCTGATGCAGGGGACACAGGTTCGTGCCCCGGTCCGGGAAGATCCCACATGCCACGGAACGGCTGGGCCCCTGAGCCATGGCCACTGAGCCTGTGCGTCTGGAGCCTGTGCTCCACAGTGGAAGAGGCCACAACAGTGAGAGGCCTGCGTACCACAAAAAAAATAAAATAAAAAATAAAACTGTGCTTTGGAAAGCAGCATTATGTAATTGACTAGTTTAGTTTACCCCAATCCATATGTTTAAAACTCCATTACACACTTCAAAAAATTATCTAGTGTGAAAATTAAAAAGATATAATAGGAACAAAAATAATATGCTCAATGTAGTCTTCTAAATAATTCTTTTCTAATTTGCAAATTCCATTGATATGTGGATCATACAATTTATTTAAAATGTAGAGACGATTTAAAGAATATTTTTTAAGAGTTAAAATCTCGGCTCATATAAACATTAGATGAACGTGTGTCAACGGTTAATTTAACTCATTACTAAAGAGGGAACTAGTAAGATGATATTATCATTTCAAAGGAGAACCTAAGAACCTCATATGAATAGAGAAAAAGGAATTTTCAAATGAATTTATAAATACATGCAAAACATATCTATTCACAAGGCAATAATCAATTGCATACCATCACACACAATAAATTTGCAATTCTTTGGAAAAGAATTATTTGGATTATTATCATTTTTTTACATGAAAGGCAATTAGTTGAGCTAGACGGGGCACCACAATTTTCTCCCTGTTTTTAAAGTGTTATTTTCTGATAGTAATAATACTTTGAATATCAAAAGAAATATGAATATAGCTAAACCACTAAGACTGAGTTTCCTCTAATGATTGCTTTTTATCGTGGCACAACGCTGTATATCTATATCTATATGTGTGTGTGTGTGTGTGTGTGTGTGTGTATGTATATATATTCTTCCAAGTCTGTCAAATGCCATTAGGAAAAGGTACCATTTTACAGAAGAGGGAACTAGGGCTCAAGAAAACAACATTTGAGAAGTACCATAGTTAGCAACTATCACAGTGATGATGTGGACTTTCTCTCTTGCTCCAAGTCCAAAACTGTTTTCGCTACTTCAAAATTGATACAGTCAAAGAAAAGCAGTAATTATTGGTGCTAATTTAGGATGATTAAAGACCAAAATGGTTTTATTTATCAACTAAACATGTAGCTCATTAAATGTATACTTTATTCAAAACCTGTGAGGTGAAATATTATTAAGAATAAACATCACTTTCAACCGGTGACCTAACTGGATTTAACAATTCAAGAAAAGCAAAAAAGAGAGCCAAATTTCAAAGCTTATATTTAATTTCTGTTGCATTTGTTTATTAAAGAAAATATTGTATATTTGTTGAAAATTTGATTTTTGTAATGACATGACACATGATTAGTCATTCCTAATATACTATAGATAAGAATTTTAATCTTCCGTCTTTAGGATGCTAAAATAGAAGAATTATTATTGTATTTTATTATGGCTTGTCACTGTAGTATTGATTCTCAACCATATTTTTATGAAAATGTATTAGAATATTTAGTTTAGTTCTGAAATATAACCATAATTTAGGAAACCCTTCTGGAATACATCTCTGCTAATATTAGTGGCTCTATTGTTTTTTCCTGCTTCATAATTTGACAACTGCACTTTTTGAAAAGTGGATAAATGTATATTTTTATAACTTGCTTTCTCTCCCCAAATGCCACATTTTACATTTTAAAGGGAAATTACTAAAAAAAAAATGCTATTGCAAGAATCCTATATTTGTCTTTTGAAACCAAATACCAGTAGCATAGAAGACCACAAAAAAATTATTCAGTAAAATCTTGGTACCAGTCCCTATAAATTAAAAGAGTGTGGAAAGTGTGTTGTTCTGAAAAATTCAAGGCTGGTATTTTTTCAGATATATTACAGTTGATCTTTGGACAACACAGGTTTGAACTGCACGGGTCCACTTATACATGGATTTCTTTTCAATAATAAGTACTATAGTACTGCACGATCTGCAGTTGACTGAACGTGTGGATATGGAGGGCTGACTATAAGTTATATGCAGATTTTCTACTACATGAAGGGTTGGCTCCCCAAACCCCCATGTTGTTCAAGAGTCAACTGTATTATCTGAATTATTACTCATGGTGGAATGGGGCACCTTTGGAGATGTATTCATCAGGGTTCTCTAGAGAAACAACCAATAGGATGTATACAGGGAGAAAGAGATTTGTTATAAGGAATTGTCTCATGCAATTGTGGAGGCTGAGAAGTCTCAAGATCTGCAGTTGGCAAATTGGAGACTCAGGAGAGCAATGGTGTTGTTCCCATCTGAAAATCAGCAGGCTCAAGATCCAAGAAGAGACAGTTTTTAAGTTCAAGCCCAAAGGCAGGAAAAGATCAGTGTCCTAGCTCATGAGTCAGGCAGGTGGAGTTCCCTCTTACTCAGCATTTTTGTTCTATTCTGGTCTTTGATTAGATGAGACCCACTCTGCTCTACTCAGTGTACAGATTCATATGTTAATATCATCCAGAAATACCATCACCGACACACCAAGAATAATGTTTGACCAAATGTCTAGGCATCTCATGGCCCTGTCAAGTTGACGCATAAAATTAACCATCACTGGAAATATCCTCAAATCCTTTTTTTTTGGTTTGTTTAATAGCTCTATTTATTTCAGAGCTTTCCCCCACCATGGATTGAAATTGTTTACTCTACATTACATCTACTTTTCCAGATTGTTAAATTATGAACATTATGAAAGCTATTATTAGGAATATATTTTAGTGAACAAGTAAAATGGAGAGCTTAATTGGACAAGGACCTCAATTTTCTCCTATAACCTGGTACACAGAAGAAACGTTTATCCCTCTACACCGTGCTCATATAGAAAGGTGTATTACTGGGTTTAACAATCGTGGGTATATGTGCAAATAAGAAATTAATTATTTCAGAAACACATTGTGTACATTTTGAATGAAGTGATAATGCCTTATTCCTAGGGATAAAACTGGAATTTGCCTCATATCTCCATGTCAGAAAAATTCTTAGTTGGGGAAGATGAGGAATAGAGGAGTGTACATTTAATCAAGTAAACTTTATGCTAAAGAAACACAAGCTACCAGCCATAAAAATTTTATTTTTTAGATGAATAGGAGGAAATAGGGATATAGTTGTTTTCTTTGTACATCTGTTGGCATTTTTACTGACATAAAGCATAGAATTTCACTTATAATTTATAGAACCTCGTAAAAGGTTTTTCTTGAATAATTTGTCAAATGTCAACTGTTGGTTTAAAATAACTACTTGTATCCTTTGAGAGTTCCCTAATAACTGTGTTCATGATAATTAATGAACACTTTAATATTTTTATTTTTATTTTATTATTTTTAATTTTTATTTATTTATTTTTGGCTGCGTTGGGTCTTCATTGTTCCATGCGGGCTTTCTCTAGTTGTGGCGAGCGGGGGCTACTCTTCGTTGTTGTGCACTGACTTCTCGTTGCAGTGGCTTCTCGTTGCGGAGCATGGGCTCTAGGCGTGCAGGCTTCAGTAGTTGTGGCACGCAGGCTCAGTAATTGTGGTTCACGGGCTCTAGAGTGCAGGCTCAGTGCTGTGGTGCACGGGCTTAGTTGCTCTGTGGCATGTGGGATCCTCCCAGACCAGGGATCGAGTCTGTGTGCCCTGCATTGGCAGGTAGACTCTCAACCACTGTGCCGTTAGGGAAGTCCCTTATTTTATTTTTTAAATTAATTTTTGTTGGAGTATAGTTGCTTTACAATGTTGTGTTAGTTTCTACTGTACAGCAAAATGAATCAGCTATACATATACATATATCCCATCTTTTTTAGATTTCCTTCCTGTTTAGGTCACCACAGTGCATTAAGTAGAGTTCCCTGTGCTATACAGTATTTTCTCATTAGTTGTCTATTTTATATGTAGTATCAATAGTGTATATTTGTCAATCCCACTCTTCCAATTCTTTCCACCACCACCCCCTTCCCCCTTGGTATCCATACATTTGTTCCCTATGTCTGTGTCTCTATTTCTGCTTTGCAAATAAGATCACCTATACCATTTTTCTAGATTCCACATATGTGTGATAGTATATGTTATTTGTTTTCCTCTTTCTGACTTCCTTCACTCTGTATGAAGTCCATCTACGTTTCTACAAATGACCCAATTTCATTCATTTTAATGGCTGAGTAATATTCCATTGCATATATGTACCACATCTTCTTCATCCGTTCATTTGTCAACGGACATTTAGGTTGCTTCCATGACCTGGTTATTGTAAATAGAGCTGCAATGAACATTGGGATGCTTGTGTCTTTTGCATTATGGGTTTCCCAGGGTATATGCCCAGGAGTGGGATTGCTGGGTCATATGGTAGTTCTATTTTTAGTTTTTTAAGGAACCTCCATACTGTTTTCCATTAGTGACTGTATCAGTTTACATTCCTACCAAGAGTACATGGGGGTTCCCTTTTCTCCACACCCTCTCCAGCATTTATTGTTGGTAGATTTTTTGATGATGGCCATTCTGACCAGTGTGAGGTGATACCTCACTGTGCTTTTGATTTGCAGTTCTCTAATAATTAGTGATGTTGAGCATCTTTTCATGTTTGTTGGCCATCTGTACGTCTTCGTTGGAGAAATGTCTGTTTAGGTCTACTGCCCATTTTTTGATTGGCTTGTTTATTTTTTGATATTGAGCTGCATGAGCTGTTTATATGTTTTGCAGATTAATCCTTTGTCCGTTGCTTCGTTTGCAAATATTTTCTCCCATTCTGAGGGTTGTCTTTTCATCTTATTTATGGTTTCCTTTGCTGCGCAGAAGCTTTTAAGTTTCATTAGGTCCCATTTGTTTGCTTTTATTTTCATTACTCTAGGAGGTGGGTCAAAAAAGATCTTGCTGCCATTTATGTCAGAGTGTTTTTCATATGTTTTCCTCTAAAAGTTTTATAGTGTCTGGTCTTACATTTATGTCTCTAATCCAGTTTTTTATTTTTGTGTATGGTGTTAGGGAGTGTTCTAATTTCATTCTTTTACATGTAGCTGTCCAGTTTTCTCAGCACCACTTACTGAAGAGACTGTATTTTCTCCATTGTATATCCTTGCCTCCTTTGTCATAGATTAGTTGACCATAGGTGCATGGGTTTATCTCTGGGCTTTCTATCCTGTTCCATTGATCTATATTTCTGTTTTTGCACCAGTATCATACTGTCTTGGTTACTGTAGCTTTGTAATATAGTCTGAAGTCATGGAACATGATTCCTCAAGCTCTGTTTTTCTCAAGATTGCTTTGGCTATTCAGGGTCTTTTGAATACTTTAATATTTTTAAATTGGAAATGATGAACATAGAAATGTTTATAATGTAAATTAGATAGAATTAATTTTAAATTATTTTCCCGTAATAAAAACATTCATTTCAATAAAATTCTATTTTAATGTGCTTCATTAATTAATTAAACTTTATTAATGTAAGCTGTTAATTCTTATATTTAAAAATACATGTAGTGATTTTTTTTGATTTTATGTCCTAGTTATAGATTAATATAAATTAGTAAAAATTACTTATCTTTTACCTGCTCAATGACAAATTAGGTAAGGTTCACACATAAATGTAACTGTTATATAAATTTAGTAATAGAAAATTCACTTTCAAGTGAAATATATTGACATAAGACTTTTTTGATCCTTAATATATTATAATCCTTACATTTATTCAGCAATTTTTAAACTAATTAGTAAGCTAATTCATAAATCAAATATATTTTGAGATCCCCAGATAATATTCTATATCATTATTATGTGCCTGCCACCTGTACCTACAAACCTCCATTGTAAAACTCTGTTAAACAAAATATAGAGTCATTAAAATTTAGGATTTGTTCCCTAACCCGTGAATGTCTATGTCTTTTTCTAAACAGTTTTTTCATAAAATATGAGATACATGAGAGTGGGAATCATTGCTTATTTTGTTCATTGATGTATCATGACTCTAAAAATTGTGCCTGATATTTAATAAGGAGGTCAATAAATAGCTGTTGAATGAATGAATAATACTTAAATGAGCCACTTGGCCTTGATAAGATAGATTGAATGAGAATATCCATGAAAAGTCCTTGGCATACTGAAAGGCTAATTTCTCCATAGATATATATACCAAATTATTATCAATAGTTACTTCAGGAAGAAAAAGGAATATGCAGAGAGGGTGGGGGGGGGACTTTTTTTTCCCCTCCTTTTAGTTTCTTTTTACATTTTTAAAAATTTTAACAAGTTCATCTTACCTATATGAAAATTTCCTATCATGCCATAAAGAGAACAGACCAAAGTGCATTTGGAGCTGCCTTTCTCATTTATCAGAGGTTAGGCTGAGGGCAATCACAGGTTGCAGGACAGAAATTTAAAAATCTGTAGTTTAAAAAATTGGATGTCAGAATATATTGGATGCATGGCATGGTCCCTCTTGGGTGGGAGTTCCTTGGAAGGTCTCCACACTTGTAGTTTTAGTATGTCCATGGACGACAGGTTTATAATGAGTGATCCATGCCACCAAATGCAGATGTGAAACAAGGAAAAGTAAATTGGAGTTACTAAAGTATGGCAGGAGAAATTAGTATATTCAGGAAAAAAATGAGAATGTATCCTGAGGGTGCAAAAAGACCCAACTTCCTCATGTGTAAAATGGGTATTCCAGAGTATCTCTAGTATCTTTTTTACATCTGTACAACTTACATGAGTTGATTTGTTCAGTGATTTGCACTGAGATATGAGCAAATCATGATTGTATTGCACCTCACTTTCTTAGGTCCCATTTATACATGGGAAACATATTTGCCTCTTGTGGGAAAAGAGAATAGGTAAAAAGAAAAGGTAACTATTACCTTTAGGTAATAGTTTAGGAGAGTAATTAGTAATAGTAATTAGTTTAGGATATAGATTAGGATATAGATAATATAGATAATTTTAGCTAATAAAGCACATATTTTTATCTCTGTGGCAGAAAAAAATGCTGTGACTTCCATCATGCACTTTGTTCTTTCCAACCCATTTATGTGAGAGAAAGAAAAACAGGAAAAAGTAGCACACTCATCCACAAACTTTTTGATGCATAAAGGAAACTAGTATTAGATAGATTTATTCCTGTACCTTATGTCAGGGCAAAATTTTTTTTGGTGAAATGAATTTTTTTTTGGTCTACAATAAATAATAGGAAAAGTAGTGTTTGCGCCACAGAATTCAAGGCTGCATATATTCTAAAGAAAGCATGATTATTTCGCTTACATTTAAATTTTCTCTGTTAAATTGGATTGTTTCTATGAGAAATCCAAGTGTTTAAAGTGTTCTTATGCTTTTATAAAGTGAATGTTCTGACATCATGCATTAAGAATAATGCCCAAGAAACTTTCCCTTCTTTTACCTTAAGTGGCAAGGTAATTGCTCTTCACCGGATTAGGAAAATGTTGACATACTAAGTTTTGTAAACTGGATCTTTTCAAAAGTCCAGATACTTTTCTTTCCTCTTCAAATTTCTCACGTGTATCTACATTTCTAGAATGGTCAGCAAAATTGGCTCAGCTCTATACAGATTTTAGAAGCTTTAGTGAATGTGCGTATCTCTACTCAAGGTCTGGAGAAGACTGGGTGCTGCTTCCTGTCAAGTGTTGGACTGCACCCCGCAGGCCTGCAAGCCCTGTACTTGCCCATCCTTGCATCCAAAGATAGAGCCCAGAGTGCGTGACAGAGACATCAGTGGCTTAATGGATGGGGGATCTTACATGTATGAAGCAAGGTCCTGGAGTGACACCTTACTGTGTAGGGCAGATGACTGACAGGACAGGGCTGCAAGCTTTGCTCCCAAGGGGAGGAGGAGGTTACCAGTTATAGGGGGAATTGATGGCAGACTGGATCATCGGTTACCAGGGAAACAAAGAGAGGGGCCCGCCCCTCACTGCTCCTTTGATAAACTATCATGGTGGAGATGTTCTGATCTAAAGATTAGAACAACCACTAGCTGGGGCCTGGAGCATGTTGGAAGGTCAGTCATGTGTGTAGGGTGTAGGTGGTCAAGCAGGGGATATACAGAGAGCAAGAGAACATCTTGGGTGGCCTGATCATATAGCAAGCAATTTGGTTTCAGCTTTTCTCTGTGGATTTATCTTTCCATTTCTTGATAATTTGACAACCTTGATTTTAAGATTACATTGAAACCTTAGAAGAAATTACAGACTTTCACACCTATGTTTACATAGAAAGTCAATAATCATTATTTTTATCGTAAAATGTGAATAAAATTGCTTTATACATACAACATACATAACTCTGAGTTAAAGTTGTGCTATGACAAAGAGTTGTTATATTTATTTCTTAGTTTTTGTTACAAATGTGATTATGAGAACAAAGTCTTGACATATTCAAGTGTTTTAGAGTTGCACACTTAAGAATGCAGGAGTGAAATACTTCTGACATATGGAATTTGAAATAATTCAGAAAAGAAAATAATAAAATCAAAGTGGATAGAGAAAGCAATTAGGGCAATATCATAATAATCATTAGATTTAAATAAGTGCATGGGGATTCACAGTGTTATACTCTCAACTCTTATATATGCTTGAAAATTTGCATGACACAAATACAAAAATATTGACCTGAAAGAGACATTCCATAGTTCTTCAAAGATAAGTCAGCAAGAGATTTTGTATTTAATTTATGGATTAGTATTGTGTACGGGAGGAAAAAAGTTTCTTTTCCTTCTACCATTCTAGATTCTCAGCTGGGGCTGTATAATGAAAAGCACATTCAAAGGGGAAAAGCATACAAATTTATTTAAAGTAAGTTTCATGTGACACAGGAGCCTTCATAAGGAAATGAAGACCCAAAGGTGTGGTTAAACCTGAGTCTTTTTATGCTAGGTTTGATGCGAAGTGGAAAGATATGGTGGGGAAAAGGGTACAAGCTGAGTACAGGAAACTGGGGGAAACTTAGCAAGGTCTGTTTGAATTCCTCTCAGTGTCTCTCCATCTTCAGAGACAAAGACGCTCTAATCTTATGTTGTGCGAATCTCACATAAATTATTCCTATAAGACAGTAGGTCTCAAGTGGAGGATATTCTGCCCCCAAGGGATATTTGCCAACTTCTAAAGACATTTTTGGCTGTTACAACTGGCAGCTTGCTACTCGCATCTGGGAGTAGAGACAAGGGATGCTGCTCAACATTCTACAATGCAAAGACAGCCACACAACACAAAACAATCTTCTGGCCCAAAATGTCAATAGTGCCAAGCTTGAGAAACCCTTCTCTGAGATTGCTATTGATTGTGTTTTATGAAAAGTACAAGGAAAACAAAGCGCTGAGTTCTCTGATATTCATTCATGCAAGTAAATGTTTTAGTATGAGCAAATTATACTATAAATTATAAAACATGTGTATCTGTGACCCTGTTACTCAGTTTAAGATCTAGAACCTTCCCTGTTCCATGTCATCTGCCTGTGTGCTATTTCCCTAACTCATCCTCTTAGTTTCTTCCAGGAGGTAATTATTATTATTAATTTTATATTTCACTGTTATTCTTTTTAAAAAGTTTGTCCTTAAATAATAGTTTAATTTTGATTGGTTTCACACTTCATAAAAACAGCACCATGACCCATGTGTCCTTCTGCTATGTGTTTTTATTTCACTCAATCCTATGTTTTTAAGAATTTTTAACATTGTTGAGAGTAGCCATATTTCATTTATGTTCACTGCTGCCTATTAGCACATGGTGAGTGTATGCTAAATTTATATAGTCAGTCTTCTTTCGATGGCTATTTGGGCTTATTTTCAGTGTTTTTTGGTGTTATGAACGGAATGTTATAGACATTATTGTATATCTCCTGATGGATATATACAACAATTCTTTTAGGGTATATACTTAGGAGTGGAATTGCTAGGTCATAGGGCATGTGAATGTGTAGATAATGATGCACCTTCCCAAAGGTTATACCAATTTATAGTCCTACCAGCATGAGTATGTGAGTGTTCCTTTTGATTCACATATTAATCAACACTTAGTATTATCTGATTTCTTTTTTTTTTCCAATCTGATGGGCCTAAAATTATACCTCATTGAGGTCTTCTTAATAAAATAATTATTTTATTACTAATGATTACATATGTGTTTTGACATTTGTATTTCCTCTTTTGTGAAAGCTAATCATATTTCATGCCTATTTTTCTACTGATATGTTTGCATTTTTCTTGTTGATTTGAAGGTTTTGTATATATTTTCCAATTCTCTTGTGCAATATCAAGAATTAATGATCCCAGGAGATGCTTGGAGTTTTTCCTTGTCAACTCATCAGAACTGCTTGATTAAAAAAAAATGAATCCCCTGATGGGTACATGATAAAAGAATGTTAAGAAAAGAAATCTCATTTGGAGATATTTTATTTCTGCCATTTTAAATATTTTATCTTTAATCTGTCACATTGTAGTAATAGAGAGCAAGACACTGAAAACTGATGGCTATGCTATAATATAAAAAAATGAAAAAAATTCTCTAAAAGGTCATATGTTTCTTTGATAAATGAATGGAATGTCAGACAGTAACTTCTTATTCATACTTAGAATGTATTACTATGTTTACCTTTAGAAAAAGATATGGCACAACTTTTAAAGAATCAACAAAAAATGAAGAAAGCGCAACAACTCCGTTTTCCCCTATTTGGAAAATATAAATATAAAATGGTGAAATGAAGTATTGCCCCATCATGCCTATACGTGTGTATATGTATAAGCATTCCACTGATATTGTTGGGTTCCAAACATATGCACAGGAATTCAAAAGCTAGCCTATGGGAATTGAATAGAATAATCATTTTAAGATAATAAAAATTTGATCAGTTCTTCAAAGCAGGGATTTCAGATCAACACAAAGTATCATCTGTTTTATGCAACTGTGAATGTAGGTGTTACTACTTCTCCAAATGATTGGTGACCTACAGATTCAATACCATATGTGTTTAATATTGAAGGGGGATTAGATAAATGAAGACAGTTGATTTTCTTGGCTCTGGATATTTCTTTAACATATTTTCTGCGATTAACTTGTGTAACCTAAAGCAGTGTAAATAAAACCGTGGTCTTTACTTTGCAAAAAATAATGGACTAGAGTAGATTTTCTGCAGAATAAGGGGAGGGTATTCTGACATTCCAGTGTTAATAGTGTGGATGATCTAGCTTGTTTGATTAAACTAGAAAAATGCCTTGATTTTGAATATGAAAACTCTTATTAAATATGATTTATTGTTCATTTCTGAGGAGAAATTGGTAAGACAAGGAATGCAGAGAACAAAAGGGGGTAAGAGAATTGAATTTGACCTCACAAAGATCAAATTTTCTGGGAAAATTAGAAAATATTCACAATGGTTGACACTAAAGGGAAAACTTAGAACTTATAAGAAATTTGTCTGGGATCTAGCAGAAGATGGGAAAAAAGTGGATAAACTCCTCTTTAAATATTGTTTTTTCTTCAGTGGTCATATTGGTGGAAATGTCCTATGGATATAGGATTAAAGAAAGGTAAGTCAGACATTAGATGTACAGATAAAAATGATTCAATGGGAATTGATAAAATAGTTAAATAAGAGCAGAATTTCCATTAATTTTTTAAAATAAATTTTTATTTGAGTATAGTTGATATACGATGTTGTGTTAGTTTCTGCTGTACAGCAAAGTGAATCAGTTATACATATAAATATCCATTAATTTTTAATAATAGAGATGGGATAAAAATTAAACAGATAAAAATGTAAAACTATTTCATTAAAGAGGCTGTTAGACAATGTGTCAAGGAAAACAGTGACAAATGTTAAAAACAGGAAAAGAATCATTGGATTTGATTATCAAATAATAAGTGGTAGAAATCAGGATTCTACTCAGGTTCATCTGAAAAGCTATTCCATTTACACTTAGCTGTATCTTTTGGAGTATGCAATCTAGTGGTTGAATATTTAGAGATAATAAGAGCAGTACTGGTTTGTTGAGGGATTACATGAGAGAACATGTAATACTTTGTAAATTAAAGAGATTTACGAGTATAAATTGATAGAGGATATGGATAGGAATGTTTCAAATGACTCAAAAATTGAGTCTTCAGTGCGTGATAGAATGCAAATTTCAGCAAAAAAAAATTCTGTTTGGTAGGAAACAAAATATAGTTTAAAATGAGATATTTGTTTTGGTCTGTTTTTACTTCCAAATTCCCAGAAGGTAGTGAGTTCCTTTGTCTTGGGAGCATATGTAGTGTTAGGCTGAAAGAAGAAGTTACCAGACAGAGGTAAGCCCTCTTCCTGGCTTTTGTTGTCCGAAACCTAAAATGTTGAGGGTTTCTGCTTAGACCGGAGAGGTAGGAGTTGAACTTGTGGGTAAAAAGAGTCCTTAGTTTACAAGGCATCAGAGAGTTGGGACATTCTGGGAGCAGTGTGGACTTCTGCTCTCCTTAATTTCCCTGCTCCAAGAAGGTGATCATACCTAAGAGGAAAACGCTGTGTGGTTTATTTAAGGAGAATGTACTTAGTGCTCTCGGCACTAGGGTTCTCAGCCTCAATAAGAAGCTTGATTCCCAAGTTTGAGAAACACTGGAGGAATGATAACCTATCAAGGCACTATGCACCTGGGACCACAGACTACTTAGAGGTGATGAGGGTGAATAAGAACTAGAGAATCTGCCCACCAAACATTCTTCTGGATATGAAAGAGACTTCGGATCTTCTCAAGACTGTAGAGGGAGGCAAGAAGTCTCAGTAGTGCATTAAATTGACACTCTTCCTTTCTGTATAGAGGAGTTTCAGAATAATATTTAATTTTACTCAGATAAGAGATTTTGGGAGTACCTAAGTGGAGGACTGTAATATTATAACTTTTATAAAAAAGGTAAATCCTGGGGAAGGACAAATCATAGACCTTTATACCTTGACTTATTTCTAACAATCAATGAAAAACATGATATAGGGCTCTGAGGTGGAACAAACTTAAAGTCATTAAATATTTCTAATTACCTGCATCACATCAGTGTGGGTATGAGAAATGATCAAGTTCTCTGTTTCTTACAAAGCTCTTAAACATTGGTGTGACAATGGAGAAAGGAAAGGCCTGGGGATAGACACAGGGCATTAAAAGGAAAGTAGAGAAGGATTAATCCTGGAACAAAGACAGGAGATAAAGGAGACTAAGGCTCTGGTTTCTGAGCCTACCTTGGACTCACTGGAGCCAGATATGGAAGAAGATATTCTACTGAGGGTGGCAAAGTTCATTTATCTGGATCTGGCAGCCTCATCCAGACTGGGGAATGCTACCAGTTCCTCATTCTTGTGTATTTCATTTTCTGTTGAAAGATTGATGATTACTCCAGCATTAGAGTGGGAGAACTTTTTCACATATCTGCCTCAGTAAGCCTACTGGAGTCTGGCAGCTTGCCTTACCTGCCAGCAAAAAGGCAGGATATACCCCTCTGAAACTCTGTGGGTGGAAGGCAATTTGACTTGGCCTGTGTTTGCATTAGACAAACCTACTAACCACCACCTTTAGCAGCAACCAAGAGGTTCTGGCGAGCAACCAATTTTCTAAGGTTAAACATAAATCTTTAAATATGATTTAATAAGAATATAATAATATCGTGCATTCTTTATTTGGGCAGTGTTTATACTAAAGTGTGTCTGACCACAGCAGACCAGTCAGACCAAACTACCAGGGGTTACTTTCCTTGTTTAGACTGTGAAAATGGCAGAATGAGTGATTCCATTGTGAAGAGAAAGCACACCTCTATAGAAAATTGTAGTTGATGGTATTTTTTCAGAAAGCTTGTGCTTTCTGATAAAATTGTACCAACAGTTTTACAAACTGGAGA